>NC_068983.1:127566851-127579285 GCF_001194135.2 Octopus bimaculoides | reverse complement strand
ACACTACTATGAGCAAAACACATGTTTACGAGTGGTTTCCACGCTTTGATAATGGTCACTTGTCGCTTGAAATTCAACGTAGTTCACGACGACCGTCGACCTCCGAAACGAAGGAAAACATCATAGAAATCCATGAATTGATCTCAGAGAACCCTCATCAAATTACTGAGATAACGTATGTGTCCTCGACCTTCTACCAATGAACTTTGAGCGAGGAATTGCGAATGAAATGTGTTACAGCAAAATTCGTGCCTCACTTGCTCGCGAAAATCAAAAGTAGTCACGACTGAATGCGTGTCGAGAACTGAATGGTCAGTTGGAAGTTGATTCGCACCTTTTTTTGAAAGTCATCACTAGAGACGAAAGCTGGTGCAACGGAATTATCAGATGTAGAAGTGATGAAGAAAAAAATTACAAAAGCCTTAAAAGGCAAAACTTCGCTAGACTTCTAGCACAGTTTCTAATAGTGGCAAACGCGCCTGGACAAAAGTATTGCTTAAAATCGAGTATATTTGAGGCGATAAAACTGTAAACATGTAAAACAAACTCAATAACAAAATATTGCAAAATTCCGGTTTTTCTGGGGCACCCTTTCGTATATTTTATAAAGTAATGTGAAAATCGTACTTGGGGATGCATTTTATTTGTAAAAGAAATATATAACTTAGTGAAATATATATTGTATAATGTTCTGGCAAATATTTTTTACCTGATACAAGACACGATATTTTATAAATATGTGCTTCGCTCCAAGTGGTTCGTGATAACGGAGATTATCCAATTCTGTGTGTTTAAGTGGACTTTCCTTTAAACGAAAGTCATGTTGCGGCTGGTTAACACCAAGGTGCAATTAGATTTCAATTCAGCTGAGCGCAGAAGAGCAACGCGAACGGAGACATGTTGCTCAATGTCGCAGACACCATTCGGTCATAAAGTCGGACGCATGACCTAAAGATGGTGAGACTAACACCTTAACCATTGGCTAAATATTGTGTATTATAATTGACAAGGTAGTGAAGAGCATATTTCAAAGTGCAATGCATGTTATTTTTTAGTGGGGAATACATCTCCCTGTAATAGGGAAATACATCTTTAAAACTATATCTTTATATATATTAAAAATCTAAAGGACAAAGCAATATATATGACACCCATCTACCTAGTAATGAGTGGAAACAGTTAATCAAGATTAATCTCACATGTACATTTACCTAATGAATTTATGACAAATTATATTCAACTATTGCATCCAGTTAGCCAAAGTTTCTGGTTTAAAGATACCTTCCATACTTTCTCACTTATGTGAACAAAGAACTTCCTGAGTAAAGCTATAACAAAAACACTAATTCAATACAACGCTAAAAAGCAGAGTGGACATCGGTGAGCTGTACACTCACAGCCCAGCCAGCTGGAGCAGTTACCGCAAAGCAGTGTAGTGTAAGCGATTCTTAACTTTTCTTCAGTCTTTGACAAGTTTCTTCCTTATTGCATATTCTGGTGTCATAAGATATTAATGAAACAAATCCTAAACTCTTTGTGTATGCGTGTGTGAGTGTGTGCGCGCGTGTGCGTGCGTGTGGGTGTGTGTAAGTGTGTGCTATAGAAATATATGTGACTCTATAACGATGATGCCTTTGTCTCGTTACAGTAATTGGAAATGAAATTAACAATCGTGTGCAAATCAGAAATATTTGAAGATATTTTGAAGGATATTTTTTAGCAAAAAATATTACCTAATTAAACTGTGGATGAATTTGTACAAAGCATATCAGAGAATACTTGATGCAATTCCATGGATTCAAATAAAGTTAGGAAATTTAAATGTGTATTAGATGAACGTTTTCTCTCAATAAAAAAATATTTTGTATATAAAAGACGAAGGAAAATCTTAAATTAACGTTGTGCCTTTTGAATAAATATTGAAGCCTCAAGTTAGCACAGGTGTAGAGAGAATATCTAACAAATTATTCTGAAATCAAAGGCTGAAGTCATGATGCATTTTTCATTATGATAGAAATAATGATTATAAATTCTCTTAAACATCAAGCACCAGATAATATTCGATATGTTGTTTCACAAAAAAAAAATTGTTACAAAAATTTGAAACACAAATGAGGATTTTATATCAATCATCTGTTTCAACAAATTAAACACAAAAATTAGACACCAAACTGTATTCCCGAAGCAATTGCACAGCTTCACGTTCAGTTACCTAGCAGGCTATTTTGAGAAAATTATATTTTATTAATGGGTCTACAAAAGTTTTGTAAATGAAATTTCAATACAAAACGGCCGAAGTTCTACGCATGTTAACTCCTGATTTTTGATGGTATCACATGATTTAAAAACTGCACCTGGATGTCCGGTATTCTAGCGGTGTAAGCGTCATATACAGTGTTCTGGTCATCTGAATAACTTCTAGGGTTCGGTGCGATCTACACCTACCTGGAAAACGGCCTTAGTTGTTGACTTTCTTCGTTGATTAAATGCTAGGACATCAGCAACAATCAAAAATTTGGAATTATGGTATTGCTTAATGGGAAGTATGGAGAAATGTAAACAATAATGTATTTGTGGGAAGTATACTAGAAGGCAAGCAATATGTTTGTACGATTAGAGGTGGAAGATAAAAACAAGAAACTAAGAAGTATGGTGGAATGTAAACATCGACTTAATTGTGGGAAGAATGATCGAAGATAAATTGTTTTTTCGAGGTAAGATAACTTAATCTGATTTTGTGCATATTTGTAAGTTAAACAATAATTTATCTGTCAGATCACAGAAAATCCAATTTAAATCACTATAATATTTTACTCGGAAAGTAATATATTTTAACATCCTGAGGATGTTTTTCGACAAAAGAATTTTTGGGAAGGTAATATTTGTATTTGTGTATTGTTCATCCGCTTTGTCATTTCTGCAATCGTATCTAACATTATATGATACGGAATGTCGTTCAAGTTAAGATAAATATATTGTGTATTATATCTGACCGATATCAATTCAATGATATAATCATATACATAAACACAACCTCGCACGCGCGCACATACACTCACACACACACACAATCACATACACACACGCTCGCATACATATACATATCCATGTACAGAAATGAGTACGGATATATATATATATATATATATATACATACATACACATATGCATGTATATTTGTGTGTGCATACACACATACTTATACTCATACACAAATTCACAAACGTGCTCAAGCACAGACATACATATATCCATTAGAATTGCATATAGCATCGCTCTGAACTGTGCGTAGTTATGTACAACAATTTTCGCATGTTAGATTTGCTATTCAAAGTTTATTTAGGGGTGAAATTGAGCTGACATACGACCAAACCCTTCATTTATTTCCAAATTTCTTATACGTCGTCTCCAACGTCCTTTAACCTATAATACTCTATAACCACACTATCAGGTATATCAGGATATTGTAATGATTTAGAAAAAGCGATGGTGCGTAAGACTAAATCATATTGCTAGTGATTCATTAAAAGTTTTGCATACGCAAAATCAGTAATAGTGTTCAGTAGAGATATCAAACTGGAGTAGCTGTTTAAAGCAAATAGGATATACAGCTGGTTCGAAATATAAAAAGCTTAATAATATCGAAGTGTCCTTGGAAGGGGATGGAAAATGTGGTTGTTGAAATGTTGATAGAAAAATCATATACAATATCAAAACAAAAATGTGCTTTTCGAAATGAAAAATTTTAGTATTGATTTATTTGAACAAAGAAAGCTGGAAACTGTTTTGTGAGATTTAATGTTAACTCATATCATTATTCGAGCATGTAAATATAAATATAATTTATTATAATTTATGTTTGATTTACAGCGCACGGAAATGCAATGAGAGTAGAGCAAGTAGGGTGAGTATGGCTTGTTAACATGTAATATGCATTCGCTAAGTTTTTATATGCTTATTTAGTCGCAAGTAGATATAGACATAATCTTATGTCTCTCACGTTTGACCAAGTAGATGCGACAACCAGAAGAACCAAGGGCAGCGCTAGCATCCGAAGACTACTGCTGGTTAGAACTCAGTCGACTGGATCAACGTGAAATGAAATATTTTGCTCAAGGCGATTGCTTATCAAGGAGTTCAACCCACAACATTATGGTGAAGAGCAACATTCCTTAATCAGTAAGTTATACAACTTCACAAATGCAATAGAAATAAAGCAAGAGTTTGATCTGAAAGTGAAAATCGGTGAAAGAATAATTATCAAACTAGTATAAATGGAGTTGTTTTTAGAATATGACACTTCAAATTGTATATAATAATAATAATAATAATAATAATAATAATAATAATAATAATAATAATATGATTGGAAGTGTTATCATGTACATCGTTCTGTTTTGGTATAAAAGATGGGCTACAGCAAATATTCTGCTCAATACCACAGATTTGCTTGTCAGTTGTTTCACCTTAACCAGTTGAGCGTGTCCCTTAGTGGCTGACAATATGTGCATCTCTGATCACGAGCAGAAGTAGTGGGGGAACATCATAGTCATGTGTTGAGAGGAATTCTTTGGAGTTTGAACAATTCACCTTTGGAAACATGGGTATTTCGTTCGACATCCTCAAACAACCTTTATTCAAGGACCTTTTGAGCAGGTTGGGCTACTCGACATGAAGAAAATTCTAACTGGGCCCCACCTGCAAGGTCATGCGCTGTTTATCTTCATATGAGACCACTATGTTGCGCACATATGGTTGTGATGCATGTGCCTGGTGTACCCTCATCAGACAGGTAGTCATGATGGGTATACTGGGATTCGTATGTTTTACCCCAGTTTCACTTTGGTGGCATGCCCTGCTCTCTCCCTCAATAATAATAATAATAATAATAATAATAATAATAATAATAAGGATGATAAAATCGGTATCAAATTTTAGCACAAGGTCAGCAGTTTTAGGGAGGGAGTAATTCGAATTTATCGAACCGAGTGTTGAACTAGTAAATATCTTATCGACCCCAAAAGGATGAAATGAAATATCAGCCCGGCAATATTTGGTCACTGAATGTAAAAAACGACGAAATGGCGCTAAATATTTTGCCCGGCCTCCTAAGGCACAAAGCTAGCTATTTTGAAGGAAGGGGTATGTCGATTTCATCGACCCCGGCGCTGAAGTAGCATTTATTTTATCAACCCCGAAAGGATGAAAGGCAAAATCGACCTCCGTCGCATTTGAACTCTGAAAGTTAAGACAGACGAAATGCTGTTAAGCATTTCATGCGACGTGGTCGCTGGCTCGCGACCTTAAAAATAATAATGATGGTACCAACAACACTTTGAACTCTTTGAAGTTCAAGTTCCGCCGAGGTCGACTTTGCCTTTCACTCTCGGGATCGATAGAATAAGTACCACTGAGGTCAATGTAATCAATTTTCTCCCTCCGACGAAGTTGCTGGCTCTGTGTCCAAATTCGAAGCCTATATTACAAGCAACATTTTCGAAACCGTGAGTCAATTCGACATGAGAATATGTAATTCATAAATATTTCGTAAAAGACTATTAAAAACGACGCGTCACTTTCTACAAATAAAAAAGAAAATTATGAGATAATAATTTAAATTTTGATACTACAAAATGAAGAAATACAAAACTCAAAACCAATAATAGATGAATTGTTGAGATAACTAATTGAGATAAAGATAAAATTAAACCGAATTAAACACGTAAAGGTAAGCCAGTTCAGTTTCTGTATAACTGTATTAGTATAAACAAATAGCAGACATTCTATCGCAAATCTACGTTAACAAAAAGAACAGAAACCAATGGGTAAGATTGTAATCTTTCCTTGTATTAGTCTGCAAAAGCAATATAACAAACTAGTGTCTCCAAGCAAATGTTGAACAAGAAAAAAATATAGAACCATGAACATTCATCGAATGAAATATATTAAATTTAAAATATTTGAGTATGCAACAGTGGATTTCAGCAAGCTCTACAAATTCCATGTCTCATATGGAATGAAATAAGAGACTGTTGAAAAACAGAAAAAAACGGGACTAGAGAAAAAAATAAAAATAAAATAAGAAAATGCAGAACAAAACATTGATTTTCTAACAAGTTCATAACATGACTTATGAGTAGTTGATGTATTTTATGAAAAACACACTACTATGTAACAATATATTTTCATGTTACAACTCTTCAGTGTACTGTATAGTGTAACACAGTATGGTATTATAAATTTGTACGTTATTTAAATTAATACCATCCAACAAATAATATAAATATAAAGATCCAGTGATAAACACATACATATGCATACATCTATAAATATACAACCATGAATGTATATGTTTAGATGTGTGTGTGTGAATATGTATATGTATTTGTGCGTGTCCGTGTGTGTGTGTGTGTGTGTGTGCGCGCGTGTGCGTGTGTGTGTGTGTGTGTGTGTGTGTGTGAGACATACACACATATATTTTGTAAGCAATGCAAAAAATCGTGTGATGTATGATGTGGGACTTTCTTCCATGCGTTGAGAAATTTAACGCAGTATGGAATATAAAGTTCTATATCTGTGGGAACGTTTCAGATATTTCAACAGTATCTGTATCTTCGAAAATGATAAGATTTAATTTTAGAGGAAAGCAGATCGTTTATAGACATGTGCTGAACTTGCCATTCTAAGTGGAAAATTAGCCATTTTTCGTATAGGTTTTGGATAACATTGCTGTGAACTTGTTGGAAACCATAAAAAGTAAAAGAAGGTGGTAGTGTTCTGAGTAACTGAAGTGGATGACTTAAGTGATTCCGAGCGTTTTCATTGGAATTGATCTTTTAACCTCTGAGCGATCTCTCCTGCATTACATAAAATTCACTGTTAATGTTTAATGCAGTTGATTAAATTTCCAGATCAAAAGAATGTGGTAAATAACATCGAAATTGAACCTTGGTGGTTTCAATGATACGAGAATTCTTGTAATGGGAGAAAGCTGAAGCAAAGGAAGTATGATGGAAATAAAAAAAAAACGGGTGAAAGAACTGCAGAACAGGGAGACATGCAAGTTGCGGCCGCCTCCGAAGGAGGAGCTGTAATTGGAACATTGTGTTTAGTCGCATCGTAGAATATAGAGAGCAGGAGCTGGATAGGATTTTGTATCGAAGATGGTGGCTGATGTTAAAGAGAGGAGAAATACAGTTCGGCTATGGGGCACGTGGCATTAATACCCTGAACTGCTAATGCACGTGCAGGTCTGTCTTGAAAAATGGTTGGGAAGCAATGTCTCCAGAAAAAAAAACCCCAGACCATTGAGAAATAGGAGTTTCAAACAAAGATTTAAGGAAAATAAAGGGACAATAGTTTTAAGTGACAATATCTGTTTCATGAGTGGTGTGGGATGAGAATACATCGCAATATTACTGAAGGTGCAGAGTATAGTAAGAAACTTACAAAAAAAAATTAACAAAAGAGAGAGAAAGAGCAGAGGGGAAAATTGTGCTTCGTATATTAAAAAGTGGATGCTGAAGAAATTGTTGAAGGTAAGAGAGATTGTGGATGTAAATACAAAATTACAGTGGAGAAAGTTCAGGCGGCCCGAAAGAAAGTGATAGTTTTTGTAGTACTGAGAGTGGTGGATGTAACAAATGTTGCATATCTAGCAGATGATGTGGATCTGAGATACCACATATTAGAAACGGTAGGCATAATTTTTTCTCAACCTGAAAGCCACGACCCACCAACTAATATTCAATAAAAATTTGAGAAAAATATAAATAGATACATAAATTATATATTAAGCACAATTTAGGTTACGTGAAATACGTTTGTCACATGCTACACACGTTCGTTGCAATCACTGCTGTAAAGAGCGAAATTGATCTAGAATGATAAAACTTAGTGCGTATGCAGAACAGATTTCGAGGTCAATCATTGTCAAGGGGCTTCACTCTGAGTGTTTTACCTTCGTAACTAGAGCAACACACCAGCCACTTATTGATGAGACATCGTATAGTGATGGAACCTCTCTCCATGTTCATCACTCACACCTCCTATATTCTGTAGGAAGAAGTTAGATGAGAATGAAAAAAATTGTATCTTCAGTGACATATTGGATCCGAGATTTTGGTAGCACTTGATTAGGCCCCCCACAATAATCTCTGGCTGGGTCACTTCGTGCTTCCCCAGAAGTCTTTTGCACACATCTTTGAATTCATACCAGGTCCCTAACTCAGATTCATTTAATGTCGCCTCAAAGCTCTCGTCAGCTATGAGTTGACGAATGTAAGGGCCTACGAATATGCCCTCTTTAATGTTCGAATCACTTATTTTAGGGAACATCACCCTGAGGTACTGGAAACATGGTTTGCTATGTTGCAGTGCTTTGGTGAATTGCTTCATTAGGCCTAGTTTTAGATGCAGTGGCGGCAAAATGATTTTCTCATTCCTAACTTGTGGCTCATGATTTACATTATGGTATCCAGGAATCAAAGTTTACTGAAGTGGCCATTCTGAAAATATAAAATGTTCTGATCTGGCTGTACTATCCTACTTGCAAAGGAAGCACATAATCTTGGTGTATCCAGTTCGTACCCGATTAAGTAGGGCTACTACTTTGAAGTCCACATAAATTTTACTCCTTGTAACTTATGCGGTCTAGAATAAAAGCTAGGTTTCCATATGACTCTCTTAAAATTACTGACGTGAACAATTCGACCTGAAAGCATGGTATTCCCAATGTGCAACAGAACCACTTTTATGCAGTAAAGAGAGGCACCTATGAATAACCTGCACATAGGTCAGTGCAAGGGCATTGAATAGGTCTCTTATATCATTTCCAACTTGCTGTAGATTGATACAACAGGTTTCATTGCTGCAGAAGTGAGGCCAGGATTCACTCTGTTGCTTAGTAAATGTTAGATCACGAAATAGGTCATTGAGTTCAGGTTGGGTAAGGCGGAATGGTTTCGTGTCAAATTTACCATGGATTTGAACCCATATTACTATAACAATATTGTTTACTTTTATAATTTTATAAATTTCACAGGTTATGTTAACAAATACCTTAGGAAGACCCTATTAAAACTATATCAAAATCCGTTCATAACTCTTAGAGTTGTCATTTTCGGCCCAATCCTGTTTGCAGTTAATCTCTACGGAACCATAATTGCATTTAACGCAGGCAAGATTGTAATTTACGAGAAACTGGAGGGTCGCAGAAAGAAGCAGAATTTACATTCGTGATGTACACACAAAATACCACTAGAAAAAAGTATTCTCATTTCTTTATTTTATTTTATTTCTTTTTTCATTGTTATACAGTGCAATTAGATGGGGCCTTCTCTGCCGAATATATTGGGTGAGGCAATATTCCCCATTAAAACTGCTCTATCCTTTGGAATGTCATCCTCGTTGTAAATAGCCTAGCATTATCCTGATGGAAGAGCACCTTTCGACATCAAACCGAACATAGCGGCTTTTCGTCTAGCGCTGACTTAAGCCGTTCGAGTTGCTCCCAGTAGATCTCCATTGTTATCGTTTGGTTTGTATTCAAAAGTTCAAAGTGTACTAAACATTCTCTATCCCATCAAACAGATAACAACACCTTACGTGTGTGAAAACTTTCTTTAGAGAGGGGTACCGGACGCTCTCCTTTCCCTACCCACTGTCTTCGGCGATTGACATTTTCCTAAATAACTCATTTTTGGTCACTAGTCACTATTCGGTCCCAAAAAGGTTCATTCGTGAGACATGACAGCAAAGAAGAGCACACATTCACTCTCTGCGCGAGATTAGACTCGGAAGGTTTGTGTGGAATCCATTGACCTAATTTGCTGACTTCTCCGATGAAACGCAGTTGTTGATGAATGGTCGAATGGCCAAATCCAAGTTTCTCTCTTAGTTCCTCAACAGTTATGATAGCATTTTGTTCCACCAGGGTTTCTTTGACGTCCTCGTCGAGCTTTATAAGCTTTCAAGACGAGGTTCACCTTCTGGAATGTAGTTTCCCGCTCGGAAATTCTGGAACCACCATTTACACAGACTTACACTTGTTGTCCGATTCCCATACTTTGCAGTAATATTCCTTGCACTTTCAGTTGTGCTGTTGCCTTTATTGAACTGATAAGCCAAAATAGGCCGAAAATGCACTTTTGTCATTTCCGAAAACATATCTGTTAAAATTGAATTGAAAACTTTCACGAAGAACAGGTACAAGGTGTAATTACTAACTGATTTTATAGCAAGTTGATGCAAGTTGTTTATCCCTTCCCTCTTCGAATTTTAGTTCATGCAACTGAAAAAAATGCATTATTTATGGGATGACCCAATACTTGAGAGTGTATATGTGTAACCATATATATCAATACCTACTTCAGGCGGTAACTATTTAAAGATTTTCCAATACACTCACAATTTTATTTAATGACTATTACGACAAGGCGACAATGAACAAGATGTAAATTTGATTTAAACGCTATCATTATTGATGACTATATATATATATATATATATATATATATATATATATATACACGTCCATTTCAATATAAAGCGATTTATTTATTTATTCACGTATTTATTTTATTTACTGATAACAGATCTTAAGTGATTGTGTCCAAAATGTCATCATTGTATCATTGTATATATGTAAGAATTCGAATGTAAATAATCATGCTCATGATGTTGATGCTGCAGATGATGATCACACACACATACATACACACACAAACACAAACACACACACACACACATGCACATACAAACACACACATACATACATTAAGCAAGTAACTAAAAATACATGTGAATAGAAAATTTTAATTGAGGAAAAGGATTTAATGTTGAATATTTTGGTACTGATACAAAATTTACGACATTGTTGAAAAAAAACCCAAAAAAACAAATCAGCGAATATTTATTTTAAGGAGCGGAGAAATATGAAAAAATATCGAATAATAATTTATCTGAGAATTAAAATTCCTTCAAACATAAGATAATCACAAAGAAATGTCGTTATTATTATCACATATTTTTTAATATATTATGCTTAATATTGTTAAGAAAGCAAAACCTTTATCAATGGTTTATGAGTTACATAGCACCATTGGATTTAAGAGTTAAGTTTCTGAAATCTTCTTGGAAGTTCTAATGCTTGGATTAAGAATTAGAATCAAGCCCAAAACACAAAAAGCAATCATGTAGGTTTGTTGAGAGAAAAAGAATAGTTAATGTCATTTATATTTTGAGTATGTTCACTGAAATAAGCAGAGCGTGTACATAAATGCAGACGTCTTCAATGTATCTTGCGTAGATTACACAAAAGCACATAGTTAATGAATAAATAGTTAAAATATTAATCAACAATTCATTAGCTTACCCATAATCTGAAATGTGTAATAGAAACAAATAGTAATGAGTATTTGAAATGAAATAGGGAAATATGAGATGTAGAAAAGAGTAAGATAGAATTATGTGTGAATAACAAGTATGTTTTTAAAAGATGAAATAATTACGTGCTATATTTGAAATCGTGTACCTATTGAGATAAGAAGATCAACCATCAACAATATACATCATGAGGACAAAGGAAGCGTCTTAGCTGCAACAAAGAAAGGTCTGCTAATATTTCTTAATATTATTATTAGTGAGATTGGAATAGATGGATCTATGTTTTCTCATAAAGATAGACAGGTAATTGGACTCTCAAATAAATTACCGATGACTTCCAATATAAGAATTTTAATAATACCGAAACAATCTCTGTCACCTTTAAATGTTTGGTAACCATCTTTATAAAAGATGAAAATATATAAGAAAGAAATTAAATCAATATTTTGTACAAGACAAAAGCCGATTTTGTGATATAATGCATTGACAAGTAACTATTAATACGAAGAGATGGAAATATACTTAGACTTTATCTTTACATAGGTTTGTTTTGCCTGCATGTCTATAAGCAAATGCAAAATCTCATCAAAGTTTTAACTAAGTTCGAGACACCTCAAAAGAATTATGGAGATTAATTTGCAGGGCACAGTGTCAAAGTGAAGTTACAACGAGATAAGGAGAAACCAAAGGAAGCATACGTTTATAATACAACGCAGGAGAAGAATTGTACTGGAAATCTTATGAGAAGAAAAACATGCCTGAAAGACAAGTGAAAAAATGAGTTACAGATATGTCATCTGTGACGCATCTGATGTGCACACATGGAAAGGCACCATAAATTTTCCAGAGTCTCTATATTTCAATCCAGCTTATATATATATATAATATATATATATATATATATATATATATACATACACACCTAAATGCATACATAAATATATACATATATAGAAGGATAGATAGATGCATAGATGCATATATTGAATTCGCTTTTACTTGGTTTCGATATGGTAAGCATTTACACCAATAATCCACATAATTTGGGA
>NC_068983.1:127564329-127566583 GCF_001194135.2 Octopus bimaculoides | reverse complement strand
CATCTATGCATCTATCTATCCTTCTATATATGTATATATTTATGTATGCATTTAGGTGTGTATGTATATATATATATATCTATCTATCTATCTATCTATCTATCTATCTATCTATCTATCTATATATGTATATATATATATATGTGTGTGTGTGTGTGTGTGTGTGGGTGTGTGTGTGTGTGTGTGTGTGTGTGTGTATGCATCTATCTATCTATCAATCTATATATATGTATTTTTATGTATGTATGTATACATGCATGTACATGTATTTAGAAACTTGTACAGTTAACAATACCTGTAAATATACATATATCTTATTTAAGTGTACTGGAAAACGATAACAGAAATAGAGTTAACTACGACAACTTCCTCTATATATAATTACAGATATTTTCATTTTATAGAATTTTGCATTGTACAATATTGAACAAAATTTCTAATAGTTGAAAAACTAAAATCCTGTAGTCAATTACAGAGGAATAATCATGCTACAATTCTAAGCAGGAAGAGACTTTGCAGAATCTATTAAATTGAATAATTTATTTTATCGCCAAAACTTTAGAAAAAAAATTATTCTAAAAATGATTTCCTTTGTTATACTGTTTCGCTGTGCTCAGTTTCAAATTATTTTTATTCTTCCTTCTTACGTTCATATGGAATATGAATGTAATTTCGGGTGTATACTTCAAAAATAGATACAAAAGTCGAAATTCGTAAACATAAATTGTAACCTCCTTATACAGTTAGGATTTTCTCTCGGTTTCTACTATTCCATGAGAAACCAACAAAAAACTTGTAATATACAAACTTTATAAGACGTTAAACATCTATGTTTAGAAATTTCGACTTTTGTATCTCTATTTCTGATGTGTTTTTAATGGCTGTTCCTTTAGAAGTAACAGTCGTAGAATCTTAGAAAATGAATCGTGGAGCATTTTGGAAAATGAAAGGCAAACAAATTGTGGAAGACATGGAAAGATGATATGCTATATCTATGCCAGACAACTTCAGAAAAAAATAACGTGGTAAGTTTTGACAGATGCGAGGTGTAGACGTTAATGACCATTGTCAACTGAACATTTTGCATATAAAAGATAAACTGGGAACTGTTTTGGGTTTGATATTCACTTCGTAAATTGAAATCAGACGGAAAGCAATTTTCGTCAACTCAAACCCTGAACTGAATTCTATTATTAATTTTCCTCACCTTTGGCGGTGGTATATTCAAAACTTCACTTTAAATGTTTCTCATTAATTATAAGGCTACAGTAGATGTTTGCATCAGTTTGGTAAACATTGGGGGGGGGGGATTTCTTTTTTGCTATTCTACTTGAATCTGTATTAATTTTAGTTGTATGATTATGTGTATTATTGAAAGAATTTGGTGAGTTTAGATTATTTTCATTTGTTCTGTTTATTGCTTTAATATTCCTATTTGTATCTATAATTAAGCAGTTTTGTTGTCTGTTGTCACTATTCTTGGGTTTATTAATATTAATAATAGTGTGGTTAACAAGGTGGGGATTGCTAAAATTCACATTATTGTTTCCTTTAGTAAAGTTCCTGTTAAAGTGCTTGGATGTATACTCTTTTACTCTTTTACTTGTTTCAGTCATTTCACTGCGGCCATGCTGGAGCACCGCCTTTAGTCGAATCAAATCTACCCCAAGACTTATTCTTTGTAAGCCTAGTACTTATTCTATCGGTCTCTTTTTGCCGAACCGCTAAGTATGTTTATTATAGTTGTGATTTTCGTATTTTTCGTGAAGTTATGTTGATGATTTATGGAGAATTTTTTTTTATATATATACGTCTACTGGGGTGTCCTAATTCATCACTAAAATTATCTACGTTATACATTTCAACATAGAGTTTGGAATTTTTAATTTTCAAGCTGTCGCTTTTATTATACATAAGTTCATGCTTATTTCATTTTTATAGCTCTGTACGAAACGATCGTCTGCATGAACTAAACTTCTCATACATATTTTAACATATTCTCGGCTATATCTTTAATAGAAATAGATAGTTGAATTTTATGAGATTTCTTCCCATAAACTCACAACACATCATATACAAGTATTATTTTCATATTCCCAAAGTTATGCCTGTTAACTACCAGCAATATATGAAGAATTAATATACGAAATCTTATTTGGAAACCTCCAGATTAACGCACGAATCTAAATTCAACCCTTTCACACCTATATAAATATATATATGTATATACGTAAATGTATATATATATATATAT
>NC_068983.1:127558855-127562215 GCF_001194135.2 Octopus bimaculoides | reverse complement strand
TATTGTTTCACTTTTGACTTGCAATACCAAAACAGTCCAATAGTTTCTTCTGGGCTCACATTAGGCCAGAATTTGAGATTTTTGGGATGTGTATAATTTGAATGAAATCGATTGGGTAGTTCTGGAGTTTTAGTAGTGATGCACACATACAGAAACCCAGATGGACAGGAATACATATACGTATCCTCAGTTTTATATATATATATATATATATATATATATATATACATGTGTGTGTTTGTCTGAGTGTGTTTGTGTGTGTCTCTGTGTGTGTATGTGCGCGTGTGTGTATTTCATTTATATGTATAGTGAGGTAAATTTAATACTAATAAACCTGTGGTATATATCCTTCTGCATAAATTGTTATCATGCTGTATCTATCAAAAGAAACTTAATTTAGAAACATGTATGCATTAACAATAAGAAGACTTGTAACAAGATAGGAACATAAAGCGTATTTTAGAACAAATGAAAAAATATTTTCATATTAGGAAATAAAGCGATTACTTAAGTAGAAGTAGTAGTAATATATTCAGAAAATTTAGAAAGATAACTATCCAAAACTTTTCAAATGGAAATAAAAAATGTTTCATACAGTATTGATAAATATTTAGGTATTAAAATAAACATATTACATTCAATATATATTAAATTGAACCTATAAATTATGACATAATTGAATTAATTACTAATTTGATGTAAAAAAATTTCCAAAGTTATATACATATCAAAATAGTCCACACAATAATGGAAACAAAATTACAAAATTAGTAAATTATACGAAATAAATTAATGCCGTAAAGCGTTCCAAACTCAATAAAATGTGTTTTCTTTGTGTTTGGTACCAGGAAGAAATCATCAAAAAATCATTTAAACTACTATAATATAAATGTAATATATGAGAAGCATATATTAAATTGAAACAGTAAAATATGTAACATTTAAAATAGATATTAATTTAAAATAATGAAATTATATTGATTGGAATGATTGTGAAAAAATAATAAACACACAAATACTTAAAATAATATTAGATATATACACAACCAGACGCTCACATAGAGACATATATGAATTAATAAATGATAATATATATGTTTGAAAAATTAATATCATGAAACACACCAAAAAGAAAATACATATACCCACATGTATGTACGTGTGTATATGTATGTATATTTATATATCTATGTATATTCATGTATAAATTATTATTGTATCAAATTTAACATTGCCAAGCGTAAGTTATTGGCATACTACCACATCCACACGCAAGCCCTGTTTTTAATGATGCAAAGAATGACTGTATTCAAATTATCAGCTCCATACTTTTCATACCTACGTATACAATGTGTGGACAGAAATCCCAGCTAAAAGGCTGACGATACGTGCAATCATAATTATTTAGGTTGTCATTTCATTTTGAGGTCTGAAGCAGTGATGCTTGAAACACCTTTGTAACGTGAGCTACATCAACGGTTTACAGCAGATGAGGCATACGAGTCAAGCTATATTTGTGTGTGTGCCTGTATACACACACACACACACACACACACACACACACACACACACATATACATATATATATATATATATATATATATATATATATATATATATATATATATATATATATATATATATATATATATATATATATATATATACATACATATATATATATTCTGATTAATGAAAGGTCCTATTGACTGAGGTGACTTAGGTTAACATTTAAATATATATATATATATTAAAATTTTATTTCCTGTAAAAGTATCGCATAAAATTATTTGTATGTAGGAATTTATAAATGTAAATGAACGTGTATTTATATGTGTGTGCGGGATGTAAGTGTGTGTGTCTGTATGTGTCTGTGTGTTTGTCTATACATCTGTTTATTTGTATGTCCGTGTGTCTGTGTATGTATGCACATTTTGATCGATTTGTTTTAAAATAGCTCCATGCAGAAATAGGTATACGGGAAAATGGTTCACATCCTGTTTCTTCAAGTAAAATGTAGCGTGGTTAGTCGTAAAATTGTAAATCAATTTAGGATGGTATCTCTTATGATAAATATGGGATCATGTACTGAAGCAATACATCATCGGTCGAAATATACATTTGAAAATGACACCATTGTGAATGTTTTTAGACAGGAATAACACGATTACCGAATCTTCCGAATACTGTTACGGCTCATCAATTATGAAGCCATACGGTGATGAAGTGTACATTCGGGATCACCTAGAAGTACTATTTCTCCCTCGTAATTTGTTTCTAACCATCAATTTTGTAGACCATTTTTAATTTTGAAATTGTGATCTGTTTTTTTTTTTTTATGGGATTCTAGGTTCGTGTAAGTGTAATTCCTTTCTTGCATATTGTTGTTCTAGGTACTTAGTTCCAGTTGAAACGTTACCAAATAAGCGTGATCAGTGACGTTCAGTCCAGCTTGCCATAAGATTTTAGTGCTGTGAAGGACTTACATTACCTAATGATAATGTTTCATTTTTTTTCCGGAGTGATATTGAGTGATTAGGAAAATTCAGTACTCAGGATTTTCCAAGGAAATCCCATATACAAATAAAGGCCTCCATGTTGGCATTTTGCAAGTGCACACACACACATGTATATATATATATACAGTCATACTCTAAAAGCGTTTGAAACACTTAACAGGTATAAACACCCAGTGATCGAAATCGGAATGATATGCCATCTCAAAAACCATTACCTATAGTTATTGGAGCACTTGAAATGATATAAAGAGGAACAAACAAGCAAACATGTAGACCACATCCTTGGTAGACCCAGAATACATACATACTATCTGACATAGATGAATTTATTTATTGATGGTTCTCTCGCTTTCTTTCTCCCTCTCTCTCTCTCTCTCTCTCTCTCTCTATCTCTCTCTCCCTCTCTCTCTCTCTCTTTCTCTCTCTCTCTTCCGCTTGGTCTCTGATAAATATGCGAGCATATAGGTACCAATATTCATTGAAGTTTACAGATATTTAAGCGCCTAAGTTATATATATGTATGTATATATATTTGGGACTGCCATGTTGGCTTGGCGATAACTATTAATTTCCAGTACCGCTGCCGTAGTCTCCTTTAGAGAGACTTAGAAATATTAATAACTCTATTTCTGAAAACCAGTGGATAGATTCCACTGAAATTAGATAAATAACCTTCGAACAGACAGTCAATAGCGCCGCCTGGCTGGAGCTTGGCTGCTCTGCATTGACAAGGGGCAACACCCTGAAACTAGTCTGCAGATGCCAAACCAGCAAGGGGAAGCGGCTGACCTCCCCTGTTCGAATGTTATAAAGGACACAGGTTTCGTGTGTCACATAGCTA
>NC_068983.1:127558091-127558754 GCF_001194135.2 Octopus bimaculoides | reverse complement strand
GTATATATATTTGGGACTGCCATGTTGGCTTGGCGATAACTATTAATTTCCAGTACCGCTGCCGTAGTCTCCTTTAGAGAAACTTAGAAATATTAATAACTATATATATATATATATATATATATATATATATACACGCACACACATATACACATACAAACATACAAACATACATGCATGCATACAAGCATACACACACAAATTTAATTACACGCAAATACACACAGACACACAAATATAAATGTACACAAGTACACGCAGCCGTATCAATATAAACTTCACATTCATTTGCTTACACCTCATGTCTTGTAATCATAACGTACTTATGAGAATTGATGGAGTATTTACAGATACACTATACATCATTTCTGACGAAGGTCTTCAATGCTACCACTACGATCCCTCTATTTATTTATTTTAGCAACGCTTTCTACCAGACTTCCAAAGGTAAAATAAAAAAAAAATGTATTTATTCATTTATAGTGAAGTTTTTACTAATGTAAATATTATATCTAAAATTGTTATTCATTCACTTAATTGTCAAATTTGCTAAAACTGCTTCTCAATCACCTCAGTGCTGAAATATACAGCATAATTTTTCTGAAGAAACCTGTTTACAATGTATGTTGTATATTTACACACACATACACACACGCATATATA
>NC_068983.1:127551200-127558010 GCF_001194135.2 Octopus bimaculoides | reverse complement strand
TGTGTATATATATATATATATGTATGTGTATATATATATATATATATGTATACATGCACGCATGTGTACAAGTGCGCGTGTGTATTGTAATATTGCTATTGTATCTATGCAGTTTATTCGAAAACATCATGGGGTCGACATAATAAATATAACTACCTGGGTTTTGAGTTCAAATCGAGTCTGGTACAATTTTGCTTTTCATCATTTCGGAGTCTGTAATTTTGGGTGCCAGTAACTGTAGAGGATGGATTCATCCAACCACTCCCCGTTTAAATTTCTAGCCTTGTGCATGAAGTAGAATCTGTTTCTATGAAAACAATTTCAAATGGGTTTTCAAGTTCCGCCTTAGCTTCTTATTGAGTTAGCAATGATAATTTTATTTGCAAATGTTTGATAGAGGAAAATTATTAGAACAATGAAAACATAATATTAAGGAAGGTGCTTTATGAGTTATTCAAATTTTGTAGTTGAATTCAATAAGAAAAAAAAAAGATTATGTAACATTATTTCAGAGTCAAGGATAACAAGTTTAAAATTCATTTCGAATATTAGAGATAAGAAAATCATGGCTAAAGGAAGAACATGAAAGTAATGAATAATAATTTAAATAGCGGGAATGTAGTTGGAAGTAATTGTATTCAATTTATAGACCTCAATGAGAAAGTTAAGTATCTGACTGAGCGCTAATTTTGTTTCATGTGTGTCTATGTATGTGTGTTGTGCATGCGTACGCGTTTCTGTGTCTGTGTGCAATTTATGTGTATATTTATGTATACCTTTGCTAATTTATAATCGAATTTTGAGCTATGGAAATTATAAAGGAATGTTAATATGGATGGGGGCGGCTAAGCAAAACTTTTAATTAGTTTTCTTTTAAATATTAAATGTTCGATGTATAATAAAATTTACACAGGTGGAAAGTAAATGACAAGATTAGAAATTCTAATATATTATGTTCAAAGGTGGATAAAATGATGTGGGATAAAGGAAGGATTGTTACTGCAGTTTTGTAGTTCTTGCGTATGCGCGTGTTTATAGGAGTATGTTTACGTATTCACGCGTGGTGTCAATGTTTTATACTTTTGTGCAGACTTAGAGAAAGGAAAATGGATTTTAACATATGGTTGAAAATGATGTTGTTGTTGGCACTCCGTAGCTTACGACGTCGAGAGTTCCAGTTGATCCCATCAATGAAACAGCCTGCTCGTGAAATTAATGTGCAAGTGGCTGAGCACTCCACAGACACGTGTACGCTTAACGTAGTTCTCGGGGATATTCAGCGTGACACAGTGTGACAAGTCTGGCCCTTTGAATTACAGGTACAACAGAAACCGTGCGAGAAAGTTGTGGTGAAAGAGTACAGCAGGGTTCGCCACCATCCCCTGCTGGAGCCTCCTGGAACTTTAGGTGTTTTCGATCAATAAAAACTCACAACACTCAGTCTGGGAATTGAAACCGCCATCCTATGACTGCGAGTCCACTGCCCCAACCACTGGACCATTGCGCCTCCACTAGGTTGGAAAATTAGATACAAAATAAATGTTTCTTGCAATACGTCAATCTCTTCCACTGATGAATTTTTTACTTTGGTTGGAGATGATCTTCAAGCAATTATGTAAGTTGTCTGCATACTAAATTTGTATTATAATTTGCAGATTATTTATATTATACATTCTTAAAATAATTTAAATCTTTACTTAGATGAAATCTTTACTTAGATGACATTATAATCCATATCCTTTCTAAATTATAGAACAATAAATTAATAAATAATCCAAAAAAATAAACGACTCACCCACGTACTTACATGGTTTACACTATCGTTTCGACCTCGAGAAATTCAATAGCAAAAACATCCTAACATTTCTTCCTTTGTACACAATGATCAACTCCAGCTCACACTTTCCTTCTTTCTTCATTACCTACTAACATCATTAACATTACATTGTAGAATTTATTTCTTTCCCGCTTATTCGTAGAATACTGCATACAATTGTAAATAAAAAGCTTAACATACTTTTTCTTAAAAGTGACATTTATTAAAAAAAAAAAAAAAATTCACGAAGAAGAATTATTGCTATTGGTTGAATAATCCATCAGAAGAGGAAGTCTTAGATTTTACTATGTGTGTAGAATAATACTCGCGCTTGTAATTGTTCTGTTACTATGTTATACATTTTTTCAACATAATAAGCGAATATATTAAAAAACACAGAGAAAAGCTTATTTATATATTTACATATGTGTGGGTTGGGCCGTGTTTATATATATATATATATATATATATATATATATATACATATATAGCATTCAATTTATTTATATATTAATAAGCATAAATATATAAAAAATATGAAACACTGCGAATAAAGATTTGAATTTATAAGCGAACATATTTAAAATCGAATTGACCTTTGGCGAGCCAGATAAAAACCATTGTAAATGATTATAGTACAAAAGATAACCGCCAATTAATCAGAATCTTTGACAATTGATTTTCTTTTCATACACATTTCATGTCTGCTACGTTTTATTCAAGGTGAACATGAAATAAACAGATATCTAGTACTTCGTCCCTTGTACTCATAGGTATAGTAGCAAAACTCATTGAAACAACACCCTGATAAGATATTAAAAACAAAGGACGCACACACACTGATACACCCACCCACCCATTGTCGTGTCTATGAAGAATCATTTTGTGTTTATGCCTGACATATATATATATATATATTAACAGTACAACCTGGCGTTGATCGGGAAGGTACTTTTACGCTTTGTTAAGTATCAAATTCAAAGTATTATCATATATATATAATTTATTCCTCCTGTATGTGTTATTTGAATTATCAATACACTAATAGCAATTATATAATACAATTCATTGAAATAGGTAACTTACTAATTCTTGAATGTAATGTAAGTAAAGGCAAATTAAGTTAATAATGGTGCATTATGAACAATGTTTTTTTGTTTTATTTCGGGGTGCATAAGAAAAAGATTTGCTTTTGCTCCTACATGTGACGCCTCAACATAAAGTTAGCCAAGTGAAAAGCATAGTTCATCAACTTGCATTCAAGCAATTTTTAGTGTTTGGGCTTAAATTTTACTAATGCTCATGGCAAAAGAAACTCGGATAGGGAACTGTAACCGTTTAAATTGGAATGGGACATTAGATGGTATAACGAATATGCGAGGACTGAAGGACTGTATCACCTTTACCACAACCAGTGTCTCAATGTTTGTGCGCAATTGGTTGTGTACCATTGCATAATTTTGTCCCAGACAATGAAGGACATCTTTGTATTGGTTCCCTCATTCCAGGATTTTTAAATATATTACAAACTGGATTTTCTTTGTTAGATTAATCTAAATGTAACTTAAATTTTAAGTGAGACGTCCGCCCTCAGGGCAGTAATATTGCTGCAATTCCAGAAGTAGCAGTAGCTAAATATATTTTCTTTTCTTGACGAACTTTAGCCAGGGGGAGTTTAATTACAAATGTCTTCGCACTACCTCCTACAGTATCTAAGAAATAAAGACTTTCTGTGTTATTGTGAATATTTTCTATGACAGTGGAACATGCACGACGTTGTTCCTGTAGAAGCTTGGGGAGATTATCAATTATGTACATTTTCCTCGCAAATGTTTGTTTTACAAGAAACACTATGAGAAAACATTTTAACAAATTCCGATCTATGGGATCGAACACAAAGTACATATTTGCAAAACGGTAGTCCTCTCCGGGGAACCATTGCCAACACTGATTTTTCTGAATTTGTGAAATATTTAGATGATTCTTTTGAGTACTTAACTGTAGATGAAGAACCATCTGTTTCTCAAATATGAATACCATACGTTGTAATCTGTTAACCATTAACTTGATATGAATCTATTGTGTCTTCCACTTGCCTGCTATTGTGATATTTTCATTGTTGCTTTTATTCACCGAATATATGCTGTATCTGAAATGCAAATGCACTAAGATGCTCATCTACAAAATGTGTAAATAGTAATATTTGTTTTTAGAATATTTTGTGTTCGGTGAGTATTGTTAAAAGTTTTCCACTATTGTGTAGAATCTGTATTGTGCTTCATAATGCTACCTTTTGAATTTTAGTCAATGTTTTATGTGCAGATATAATGGTGACTCTTTCATAACACTCTGGCAATTATTATTCGCATTGATCCAATTCTTATTCTATATATCTATGTTGAATATTTCAGATATGTTGTCTTTATGCTTTTGTAATTGTGCTAAAAATACAGCTGGTGCTATCGCCTTTTGAATGAGGCAAAGTTTCTAAAAGTGTGGGCAGCTGTTCTATCGCGTTTTTAGTTCTTTAATCTCAGTGATAACTTTCTGTTAATTGTTACTATCATTAGGCGTGTTTTAGTTATAATTATGTCATATCTCCATTTATTGTATTATATTTTTTTATTTGGTGTTTGGATATCAGATACGGTCAAATGCTGATTGTGTCAACTAATATACATAAATCTTTTCTGATACATTTGTGTCTACAGTATGCATATATGAATGTAAATATGTATGTATGCATGTATGTATGTATCTATGTACACACATATGCACACACATATGACTTTTGTGATTATTAAATGTTTGTAAATTATTTGGTGCTTACAAATCGGTTACACTTTGTAGACAACCATGATCTATAAGCATCTGCTTATTAAAGTGCAACAATTATCAGAATAACAATTCCGATTCCTTATTTAAACATGTATACATATGCATAAAATGTAACCACATGAGGATCATTAGCGTTTTTTTTTTCCTCCGTCTTTCTTTTCCCTTGAACTTTCTTCCGTCTCCTGTTTCTGACCAAGAGCTTTACTCGAAACGTAAAAAAATACCGCTTTTTCCTTCCCTGAGTTTCTACTTATACCTTGCATGTACCACGTCATCGCGTTGTTGTTTTTCTCTTGTGTTTGTTGTTCGTTTTTTTATAAGTCTTTGCCCTTGCGTGACAAGCAGGTCCATTTTGCAGGAATGTAAACTTGAAATAAATTCGTAGCGATTTTCTGAGAGTCTTCCTTGTGTTTTACCTCAGGATATTCAGAATTAATCCAGGTCTCTACATCATTCAAATCTTGAACATGACCTATTCATGTCAGTCTCTCAACCATTTCAATGATGATGAATGGCATATTTTTGCTACTACTAGCCACACAGGCAAAGGTCTTTACCTTGACAGGGATTTTGCACCTGAAAAAAAGTGCTCTATTTCTATCTAAATATCTCAATTTGTATTTCATTGATTCTTCAAACAGCTGAAGCTGCTATCGTCTGATGTCTTATCTGGAAGCGTGGAAAATTGCAAATCAATTTGCTCATTTGTATTAAGCAATTTTAAGAATCTATGAGAGTAACAATTTTGCTGTTACACACGGTGTATACACACACGCACATACACACATATATGTATACATACATACATACTTACATTATGTTATTAAAGCTGAAAAAGTGTTGACCAACTGTTTCTCTGAGTTTTCCCTGACCGTTCATCACACAGTTACCATAATGCTGAATAATTAGATTATGTGAATCTATATTATATAATTTACAGTTCAACGACTAAGCATTTTAATCTGATTGTGTTACTAATTTCAAACAAAAATTAGTGGCATAATATTAGTTGCCAGTGGGTGTTGACTTTTGTGAAGATATAAATATCAAATAAAATATCGAAAGAATTTTTTTTAGTAAAAGCGAGTAAATAAAAGGTTATTATAAAATAGACAGAAATTAGAATTGGAAATGATTAAAAGGAATATAAGAGAAGTCTAAAGCAGGCGTTGAAAATTAAAATTAGAATTATCATCAAAGATAGGAATCTGTAGAGGAGAATAAAATATAGAAGCAACGAAATACATCAAAATGAAATAAAATGAAAAACAGACGAAATAATAATATTAGTAAAAATAATAATACTAACAATAACAACAACAACAACAACACTAATAATAATAGTGAAGCAACGAGAAAAACAAAAAGGCAGAAAATAGATAGATAAAAATTAATGGGTAAGTAAAAAGGAGAGAGAATATGGAGAAAATAAGATACAACGGAAAAATAATGATTTAGAGCGGGAGACAAAAAATAGAAAGAAGATATGTAGAATATAATGAAAGAGGAAAAGGTGATTTAACGATATAAACATATAAAATATCAGCGAATTGCAGTATTGAATAAGGCTTTAGAGTGGTTGAAAGGTTGAAGTTTGATGGCCAGATTATAGGAAACAAGGCAAGAAGCAAAAACCGTCTAAGGAACAATGTGTAACAAGGATAAAATAAATAGGAAAACAATGTAAGAACAGACAGATACGGTAAAATATAAAAATAAAACTGTATAGTTCAATACATATGAAAATAGTTTATTCTATACGATACATCTTTACGTGCGCACGAATATATATATATATATATATAGTGTAATCGAGAATTAAATGTAAGAAATAACAAAACAACATTAGTCAAAAAGGCGTAAACAGAGAATGTATTAGGTTGACTCTCAGTAAAGTCGGAAAGGAGACTAAGTGTTTAAAGGTTTGAGCATGGCACTTCGTCAAAAACAGGAGATGCGCTTATACATACCAGTAAAACGCATACATGTAATATAACATTGAATCACACACACACATGCACATACGTACACACATGGGAACCGATGTACATACATACTTGCACGCATACAAACACGAACGTGCACTTTGAAATACTGGTATATTAATATAAATACGTGCATACACGCACACACATACACACACACACACATACACA
>NC_068983.1:127541793-127551190 GCF_001194135.2 Octopus bimaculoides | reverse complement strand
ATATATATATATATATATACATGTATATATGACGCATACGCACACATGCATGCACACTCATATAAACACATATATATAGGCACGATTGAAATATACACACAAATATGGATATACAGTCGTACATATGGTAAAAAAAGAATTGAAACGTATATGCACGCAATCTATGACAACGTGGGGGAAGCAAATTATATAGAGAGAAATAAACGTAAAGGATGAAGGAAATGACACATGGACATTAGAAATAAAGTTGTTCAAAGAGTGAGATGGTGTACTGTAAGTGTCTATAGTTTGAGAAATTGGAGAAATGCATCATACAGTGTCAGCAAAAGCAGGTTTATATGGTAATGTCCAAATTGAGTATTCATATGGAATTGTATAGCATCCACAGGTTACAACAGGCAGAGATATACATATATGCATGAATAATTCTTTATAATATGCAAAAAGCTAAAACTATATTCTTAATTATCCATCTATGCTTACATCACAGATTTCATCTGAAAAATTTTATGAGCAATTCATAGGATATAACCAGGAAATATAAAGCTCGTGTTTGATTTGATCCAATGGCTGGAGAATTCTATATCTATGTTTCGCTGACTTGAGGATCCTTTTTCTTCTGAAAATCTAATGTTTATTGCACAAGTGTGGAGAAGTTTCGGGGTAAGATATTTATTAATTTCAAACAAGTGCAAAACTTTAATCTCTTTCAAAATAGGATCGTCCGATTTCAATTCACCTGCAGAGTGATCCAGTCACATCGTGAAAGTATCATGGAAGACGTCAGACACGAAATCCTCAAGGGTCCGTGTCACAGCCTCCTTCATCATTGTCTTCAAATCCACAACACCGAGGCTTCTCCTTCAGCTTAGCGAACGACTCGAAATCACGGGGAGTAGTGCATGCACTGTAGAAAGCGTGTTGGAACGTTTTGGTGCCCAGCTCTGTCAAGTAGTCGGTTATCTGGGTGGTATTTTGGACTAGTGCAGCGCCTTGATGCAGGCACTACCGACCCAAGTGGAAAAGATCTAGCCGTCTACAGCGAAACTTTTTCTTGGACGTCTTCAAAACCTCTAAAAAGCTTTCTTTTGCTAGTGGGATCCCTGTGTATATACATATTGCCAGTGTTATCGAAATTATGGATCATGAACATCCAAGTAGACTTGTTTGCCTGGACTTTCTGGATATAGGGTATCCAGATTCTTCCATCGGGCACTTAGTCAATAGGCCTCCTTAATGATAACAGTAGATCCAGCTTTCGCTATAGATTAACGCATACTAAATTACACTTAGATTGGAGACAATGAGGTCAACCATTTACCTACTACCACCCACTCGTTTTTATTTTTATTCATCACTGAACACTCTGGTAACCAGCTTTGATCAAATGTTGCACATTTGTTGGTATTCATGAATAATTTTGTGTACAGTGTCCACAACATCTCCAAAATATAGGTGTGTCGTCTTTATCGACTCAGTACAGTCTTCATCTAGAAAATGAAAACTTTTCTAAAGAGGCCATGATCATCTGCTGTCCCCCTCCCTCCAGTACCGTTCATCGTCTCTCATCTCCTCTCTTCCATCCTTCGGCCTCTTGTGCCAGCGAAAAACAGAAGCTCAGCTGAATAGATATACTAGAATTATTATGAATAATACAAGCGAACTACTTTTAGGTAGAATGCTTTCTTTTCTTTCCGATTTAGCATAGAATATAAAAACAGCTTAGTGATATTAAATTTCTGGTTTTGAGATAGAAAAAATTTACTACACAATTTGTCGATGTTTTCCTGTATTATTCCCTACAACTTGCTATCACTTCTATATCGACATCAAGTAGTTTAGACAGCGCAGTGCATTGAAGCGTTAAAGCACCAAACAAAATGCCTTGTGGTACATTCTCTGGATTATTACAGTCTGCGTTCAAAACCCAACGATTCAAAGTTTATATTACGTTATTCTGTAGTCGACGTAAACGATTAATATCCTTCCATCTTACAATTTCTAGCATCCTGTCTAAAACCAAAACGCTATCATTTTTAATAGTAGTAAGTCGGCCTGATGGCAGGTTCATTTGCGAATCGGCCAAAGAGCCTATCGGTAATACTTTCGGCTGTTTACAACCTGAGTTAAGATTCCGATCAGGTCGACTTTCCTCTTGTCTTTTCAGGGTACGATAAAATAATTGGGGATATCATGCAATTGACTTACCTTCCCCTCTAACTTGCTGGGATTAGTGCTATGTCGTGGCTATAGATCATCCTTATGGAAACCTCATGGAAGAAATCTATGGAAAAAAGATATCAAAAATTATGGTAAACCCATGAGTTATTGAGTGGAAAAATGTAGGGCCATATACGAATATATATCTTTTTGAACACGCGTTATGTTATATATGCTGGTTATTTAAAATACCAAGTAATTCAGCTTATTCAGAATTTATTTCGAATTCGTCATCACAACCAAGTTAAAACCACTCTTTTAAAAACAACTTGATATTTATTTACACGAAATTAGCATTCCTATATAGCAACACAAATAAATATAGTTTCAAGAAAAAGATTCATGAGCGAATGAATATGTATTAACCGCATAATGTTTTACAAGTGAAATTCCTTTGAATAACTATTCCCGTCTTTAAACAGAAAATAAAAATTAAAAGAAATAGAACCAAGTTGGAGTGATTGTGATATTGAGGAAATGTTAGAAGTCCTTTTCTCAAAAGATGCAAAATTTGATACTTTTGGATGCTAATTGAAAACTTATCAGTATCAACTGAAAGTGATATGATGGAGAATCTAGTAAAAAATGTACATGCTTTGGTGCTGTTTTGTTATTCTTGTTATTTCCATTTCGCTTCTCACAGCTCTCTATTTTACTTGCTGTTTTTAAATCTGAAGCGCGAACAACATCCTGTTTTCAAGGGTCTCACATGCCTTACACTGTACTTAACATCCAAAATTAATCTCAAAATCCTCACCGTCCTCAATAGAACAGTTTTCAGAACATGTCATACCCTGATGCCGATAATAATTTCTCCACGAATTTCTGAAACCTGGCTGTTAATCTGTTCACTGCCCTTACAACTACTGGGATGACAGTTGCTCTATTCATTGCCTCTATTTCTGGAATTAAATATTTTACTTCCTGGTACTTTTCAGTCTTTTCTATTTCTTTGTCACTCACTCTTACATCGCCACGTATGGCAATATGTTGTTTACTTCATCTCATATGAGATTGCAAAGTTAACGATCTCACTATTTCATTTTCCCGTTCTCCGTGATCATTTCTGACCTTGATGATTCAATATTAATACTAGTCTCTAAGGAGAAACCTCACAAAATCATGTAATTATCATTCACATTAACCAGCCACTGGATCACTTTCGCACAACATTCCATTCCTTCAAATCCGCTAATTTGGGTAAACACTCCAGCGCGCTATTTGTAGGTAGTCATACCTGCATTTATACACTTTTTGTACAAACATCCTGCACTCATTTTAGATATGATTAATACCTCCGATCTCCTTCGAACAAATTCAACATTTGCCCTCTGAGTGAGATTTACCACACTCTTATTTAATTCAGTTTGTTCTTATGGCCTGTTTCCAAGCAGCTCTAATCAGCAATTCCTTTTCTTCAAGCTGGTTGGTTATAACCAGCGTTTTTCCTTTTTTCTTCTCTCCAACTTACATCGTTTGCAGCATGAATTCGTCATGCAATTTCTCCACATTCCTGCGTTTCGACATTTTTTCTATTGCTGTTGTTGTTGATGATGAAGCCGTTGTTGCTCCTGCTGTAGCAGTAGTAGTAGTAGTAGTAGTAGTATTTTTCTTGTTTTAGGGGTTTGCTTTTTGTTATTCTTGTTGTTGTGGTTGTTGTTGTTGTTCTTCTTCTTCTTCTTCTTCTTCTTCTTCTTCTCCTCCTCCTCCTACTCTTCCTCCTATTTTTTTCTTAGTTTATTCGCTGCTGATCTTTAGAGATATTTCACTGCATTCTGCACCTTCAAGAATGGTTATTGCTTGATCATTTCTGGAATGACCCTTGTTAACTTTTGTTGCAGTGCCAGTGTCACACATAAAAGATCAGCCAGTATTTTCTTTTTTTTTATGTTGTTGTTTTCAAACCTCAGGCAGCACAGCATTTTAATTAAAATGTTGAACATACACATGATTGTAATAATTCTGGCCGGCCGACAGGTGTAGGGAAAACGGAGTGGCTTAAGAAATTGCTAAGGCGTTTTCACTCAAAACTCCAATTGTCTTCTTTCAAAATAACTTAACACCCCCTCCCTAAACATCACGTGTAAAAACACCAACTCTAATAACGAATTAAAATCTCAACAACATGAGCCTCACAAATAGGCCAACGCAACAGGGAAGACTGTTAGTAACAACAGCATGAATCAGGAATTAAAAAAAATAATAAATAACAACAGCATCACTACCGATGCGAAATTATTGATGTTTTGATCAATCACTACTTGACCAATGAAGATAAGCATCGGTTCTACTGCATTCTTTTTATCCTTCACCACCAGATATAGTGAAATGAATATCTACAAATCATTCCATATTAATGACAAATCATATTGTGTGGAGGACTTCCTGTGACTATACCCCACATTGTATTACGATTTCCTATACTGGCAGCGACAAGCTTCAAAAAAGTTTCTGGTGTAGATAGAAGCCTTAGATTCTCTTATTTTAAAAATCCAATTGCTGTAAAAACATTACGCGGCATTAGGATACAGTGACTATCAGATTAGACTGAATTCTTCTGACAACGATCTCTCTGACAAAGACCACAATATTTCACTAATTATCGCTTCCATAGTATAAATATAGTTTGTTACTGTGTATATGCGATGCGAAAAATCAAAGTAATTACTCGGCCAATCAGTTACATTTGGAACAATATGGTATTTACAGAATGTCTCTATGATCCCACATCTCGTAAACGCTTACGTAAGTCGTACATTCTTTCAGTAAGGGCATATACATATTTTCTGTTTAACAAAGGTAGGTGCCAAAATGTGTCATGTATCGTATCCTTGTTAAAACATCTCCACATAGCTTTAAAATGTTTATTTTTTGTATATTTCTATCTTGAACATTTTCATTAACTTTGCAAATGCTTGTTAAAACTTAATTCTTCTATACATGCTTGCCATTGCAAATCAAATTCTTGTTAACATTCAACAGTTCTCTGCATGAACTTCGATGTATCTAATTTGTATTCAAAGAGAGTAAACTGTAGAATCATGTCTTAAGCGATGTATTTTAAATATAAAAAATATTAACTCTGGTATATAGTGATGGTTATGCGTTGATGTATTGATGTAACCGAAAAATATAGCCCGTCTTATCACTGGTCCTAAGTGGTGAAAATCTACATCGTCTTTAAAAGTGACCGCTAAAAACGCAAAGCAAAGAACTAGCAAATGTTGGTTCAACTACTTATATTAAGATATGAAATTATCAAGTGGAAAGTCTGAGACAGAAGGACAGATAAAGATGTTTTGTAAGAAAAAAGACAAAGGACAAAGAGTGAGGAATGGAAATGATTCAGAATAGTAAGACAGAAGGAGAGGAAGAGGGAAAATAAGATGAGGAAAAAAAGTGAGAAGCATGAGGAGAAAGAAAATTGTAGTGGAAAAGGTAGCTAAAACATAGTCGCACAAATGTCTAAAAGAAAACGGAGCTAAAATAACAATAAAACACTTTCATAGTAAATAAACATCGTGATCCTCATGTCTGGATAATTTTTCATTATAGATTGACAGAACTAGTGATACACACATACACACGGACGTCACTTCGAAGGGTGGAGGGTAGACCAACGTGCACGACTGATACGCTTGAAATAGCAGCTAAATTTCCCTAGAGATAACAAACTGACTTCCTCGCTCGCTCTCGTACACTTATACACACACACAGTACACACACACACACACACATACACACACACACACACACACACACACACACACACACACACACACACACACACACACGCAAATATATATATATATATATGTTACTGCTATTTGTCCCTAGCAAACACCGTTTCCACTTGGCTATGACACCTTTTGTGTGTCCTAATGTTTTCAAAGGGGGTTAAGCACCTCCACCCAGCAAAGCCAGCATCTAGAGACTAGTTTCAGAGTCATTGCTCATCATCAGTATGGAGTAGCGTGGCTTGGCAGCTGTCGATGCTCATTCACCTTGTATCAGAGGCGACTCCAGATCATTCGGGCTCATCACAGATTTCGCATAAGACACATGTATAAAAGAAGTTAAGAGACGTAATGCATACTGCAGATACGTATGTTCACTGATAATTTAATAATAATCCAGAAATGTAGTTTTAATATAAAAATTACTTCATTTACACATGGATTTCATTCGTCTTGGTTTGATGGCGAACTCGTGTAATATCCTGTCATGATGTTCCTTTTTGTCCAAGTCGTTCAAAATGCTTTTCTTGACGGAAATACAAACCAATGAAGACGGCCGTTCTTGGGCCATTATGCTTCTCAGATATGAACGGATTCTATCCAACATTGAGAAACGTCTCTCATTAGCGATTGATGTTAAGGGGATAGTCAACACTAGCTTAATTAGTTTAATGGATTCTGATATAGAGGATGTCAATTTATACAGTAATTCTAAAAAGGAGTTGATTGACTTGCACTTTGTGAAATCACTGTTAATATACATATGTTGGCTTCTTCACTAAGCTCTTACAGTCAAAAATACAGGGCTACTTGTTTATTAGAGACTGCATATGTTGCATAGGAAATGAGTTAAGAAACTCTAGAAACACATAAACATCAAGTATGCACACTCCTGAATACCAGAAAGTCTCTAGAATGTTATCAATTATTTTAAAATAGGTAGTTTCGTAAATAATTCGTGCACGTTTGACTCTTTTTCTAGGAGGAGGGTGGGAGTCATCTGCCTGTTCAATTACAGCAGCATTCAGTTTACTGTGACCATGCTTTATGTCGAGTAGTTTAAACCGTAGGACATGAAAGGCTTTTCCAGCTTGAGAAAGTATGTCATGAAAGTAATTGATGAAAAACATGAATGTGAAATCAATCAATATTGCCAATAGATTGTCTATTGGAGAAAGTGTGTATCTTCATCCCACATTTCACTAGATCCTAGAATACGTGTGAAGGCATTTTTGAAGTTTTCATGGAATTGTTTTATGCATTATACAGTTTTGATCTATAGAATCATCTTGTTTCGCACAGTGATGGAATACTGACATTAAACAGCCTGAAAAAGTTTTCCGCTTAGTAATAGAAGATGTAAATTTACTAAATGCACGTAAATGAGAGAAAGACATTTTTACTTCACTCACCTTCTCACCAATTTTACTGAAAACAAAGTTAAGTTTATGCGCATAGCAGTGAAATAAGTGCGCGTGTATAAATCTTTTATTCCTTAGCTTGCTCTGTACTCCTTTTATCGCTCCTGCCATTGCAGCTACTCTGTCGTAAGTCTGGCTCACTAAATCATCTGTAGCGTCACTGAAGGTGTTCAACGTAGTTGTGATCACATGAGCCGGCCTTGTAGCACTTTTATTATCACTGACTTCGTAGAATTCAAAGAATCGTTTACATGTTTTGCCATCATATGCATACCCTATTATGATCGGCAGTTGAGCTTGCATTGCACAGTCTGTTGTTTCGTTGTCTTGTATAAACATAAACGGAAATTTATCACTTCGCTGCTAATTTCACCAGAGATGACATTCGCAATCGTCTGTATTCGATCATTTTGCATTGTGCTTGAGACTCATGAAAACTGTTTCGACCCCTCTTTAGTAGATAGTCTTGAAGCAAATACGCTGCCGATTTCAGCAAAGCACTGCAATATTGCACATTTTCCTTTATTAAGGTTGTAACTTCCTTCAGCATATCGACGTAAAGGCAACTCTTTCTTACACAGGTATAACACTGCATTTGTTAACTGTATTAAATATTGTCTATTTACTTCAGCTTCTTTATTAAGCTGTTCTTTTTCCAGTTTAGCAGACTCTCTAATAGCTGTATAATATCGTACAGTCCGAAAGTCTTCAAGCTTTTAAAATTACGTAAATGACTCACTGATTTACTGTGTTGCTTACAATCACTCAAGATGTTTTTTATAAATTATTATAGCGTCCATCTGTCCACAACGGAATAGCTTTTGGTTGAAACAACTTACATGGCTAGCAGCGGAGATTCTCTCTGACGCTACTTGCACACAGCCAACCAATCTGTTTATACCATTTTATCTGGCATCTTCGAATTCGAAATTTAGTTTTCAATGAAGGAGTCGACCTGCCTGCTCGAAGAATTTCACGTTTTTCCGCCATATTCTTTTTCCCCAAGAGCCTTATTTTTTACTATATCTAGCACTATATCTTTCTCCAGTTCTAGATTAAGGGTAAAAATAAATTAACCCTGCAAAGCACAACTGATCTTTACACACAGACTCACAGAATAACAGCTATCAAATAACGACAGTGGAGTGCGCAATAAACATCAGCGATCTGACTGTCGCCAGTACTCTTGACAAAATATGCCAGTTAATCTTTTACACATACTAGGCTCGTTCGCGTTAGTCCGAGTTGCTGGATAAGTTTTCGTTCGTTTAAAAATATTGTAGAACGGAAATATTTCATAGATTGGAATTTAAATCTTTAAATGCATAAATTTTTTTTTCAAGAAAGATTTGAATTTTTTTTTTTTTTTTTACAATTATAGATAACAACTCAGGCTATAAATTCTGAGCTCGAATCAGGCGCATGTGAACGATGTCGAGAGAACGTCTACTACAAATGATATTTTGTAACACAGGGCACCTCTAAGACGGGCGCCAGAAGCTGAAAAATATATATGAACCGCGACCAGGCGCAATAAAAGGGGTCCGCGTTATTGACTGCAACTTCATACTTGCAGTCAATGTTGGCAGAAATTGCATCACCTTACACATCCACTTTACTAAATTTATACTCGGGCTAATCCCTAACAGCTCGAGTGCAGGAGTCGCCACTTATATACTTCTCTTCACTCGTACTTCTCTTCACCCCTACTCTTTCTCTCCTCTCTCTTACTCTTTTTCTCTCCCACTTATTCTCTTCGTCTCTTTCTCCCTCCTCCCATACTCGCCTTCCCCCTCTCCCTCCTCCCATACTCGCCTGCCCCCTCTCCCTCCTCCCATACTCCCCTTCCCCATTCATTGCCATCCCCTCCTCCTTTATCGTCAACCCTCCCTCATAAGCTCATCCCACCCCAACACACTCTTACTCTACATTCCCACTCCACCCCATCCAATTCCTTACACCCACCACCTACCCACATGCCCCTACCTCTACCCCCACCCTCAGCCTAACCCACACTCC
>NC_068983.1:127535496-127541536 GCF_001194135.2 Octopus bimaculoides | reverse complement strand
AGCTCCTCGTTCTTGGGTCACCGTTCTTTCTTTCCCCTTTTGTTATCTCCAGTTTTTCTTAGCTCTCCTGCGTGAACTTTCTGAACTTCCTGTCCGCAGAAGCCATAATAGATCGTTGACCAAACACAATTCAATTTCTATTCTCCGTGTTTTTCTCCTTGTTTTCTCCGTATTTTTTCTGTTGAAGAGCGTAGCTCGACATGTTAAAGACTTTCTGTATTCCCGAGCGTCAAACTAATACATCCTTTTGTTGTTTACACCACCTGTCCTCGTCTGTTGTTGTTTTTTTTTCGTACATTATCCATTATATATATATATATATATATATATATATGGTTGGTGGGACTGATTCAAAGATCAACATAGGATAGCAATACGCGTCAAATAAGCTAAGAATAAACGAACACGTAAATAAAATTAGACAAAATTAGAAACTGGATCTGAATCAGCAATAGAAATAATTAGTAGACGAAATCGATATGATACTACATTTAAAATAAATGAGTGAACTAGATAAGAGTACTACAGAAGAGCTGGAATAATGAACTTTGTAATATTAATAACATTAAAATACTTATTTGGTATTAATACATTAAATTTCCGAATTCTAATGTACGGAGTCCGTGTAATAGATTGGTTATTGTAAAATTGGGATAGATAAAAAGGATATTGATGTTGATAGAATATATTTTCTCACACACAAGAAAGTTCTAGACTAAAATTAATGAAATTTATCTGACAGCAATGAAATTAGTAAATATTTAAACGCTAGTGAAGAAATGCTGATATGATTGATAACGAAATGAAGTAGCAAAATCATCTGCTCATTCTTACTACAATAAAGTGACAATGTGTTTGTCAGAAAGTAACTTATCTGAGTGAAATGATTAAGTTTGAACAAAACAGCAGAAAATTATTTTAAATTAGATAGGAAGCTGATCCGTAGTCAAGAAATAACACATGATTCGGCAGACAGGAAACGTATAGAGGAAAAAACAGCATTAGAAAGCTATGTGCTAAACGTCGAAACACGAAGACGGATGCTAGTTGGAGAAAATGCCGTGTTATGAGTTACAACAAAAATACAGAAATATTTTGTTAAAATATAAATAAAAAAACAATTAACAATATCAAGAGAACATTTAGCAATCAGTGCCACTGACAATTTATTTCCAGTTTTCCATTCCTTGTAATGTATATTTTCACAAGTATAATCATGTCTGCCACTACGCCATTTGGCTTATGCTGCCACATTGACGTGGCTTATGCTGCCACATTGGAATACACGTGTTCGGGATATCGCACGTGATAAGGGCGTTATACAATCACCTGGGACATTCCTCTTCAAGGTTATAAGATGAAGGTACGCCTTATAGATATAATCTTTTCTACACTGCGGCACAAGGCCCGAAATTTTGGTGGAGGAGACACTCGATTAAATAGACGCCATTACGCAACTGGTACTTTATTTATCGACCCCGAAGAATGAAAGGTAAAGTCGACCTCGGCGGAATTTGAACTCAGAACGTAACGACAGACGAAATAGCGCCAAGCATTTCGCCCGGCGTGCTAAGATTTCTGCCAGCTCACCGCCTTTATATATATTCTTTTCTACTCTAGGCACAAAGGGCCCAATCGATTAGATCACCTCCAGTACGCAACTGGTACTTAATTTATCGACCCCGAAGGATGAAAGGCATAGTGGACCTCCGCGGAATTTGAACTCAGACCGTCAGACGAAATACCTCTAAGTTTTTCGCTCGGTGTGCTGACATTTCTTATTTCTTTATTGCCCACAAGGGGCTAAACACAGAGGGAACAAACAAGGGCAGACAAAGGGATTAAGTCGATTACATCGACCCCAGTGCGTAACTGGTACTTGATTTATCGACGCCGAAAGGATGAAAGGCAAAGTCGACCTCGGCAGAATTTGAACTCAGAATATAACGGCAGATGAATTACCGCTAAGCACTTCGCCCGGCATGCTAACGTTTCTGCCAGCTCGTCGCCTTGGCTTATACATATGATAATGAAAGTCTGGATTGAAAATGTCCCCTTGCACTGATTAACATCTGGTACCGTTCGGTTGTGGTGGTGGTGGCGGAGGTAGAATTTTCAGAAATAGTGAATAACCAATATGGTATTTCATCTCTCTGTTGTTGAAGTTGCCTCCATGATTATTGTTGTAACTGTCGTTGCCGCCTCGGACGGAACAGGTACAGACAATGGTGGTAAAGCTAATGCTGCTCTCATATATGACTTTATTTGTATTGTTTTCGTCTGGAATGCTATTCACATTGCTGTTGTTCTTCGTAAATTATTTGCTAACTGGTAATAGTGGGAACTTAGTATTGATAATATATAACTTTACCCTGTTTTTTGCGATGCCATATTGCTTTGTTTCCTTTTAATACGTAACTTCTATACTGAAATGAATTCAAATTCATTCACAGAGCCAGCTAACTTCAACACCATGTTACTTAGCTGCAGAATAAAATCATACAAGAAAAACCGAAAATTCAACAAAACCAACAATTTATTAGCTGATATGACGTCTTTCTCTTGCAAACACAACATCAAAAACAACAATAACAAACCAAGAACTACAACACAACTACTGTTACTACTACTAATACTACTACTGCTGATGCTGCTGCTGATGCTGCTGTTACTGCTGCTGCTACTGCTGCTGCAACTTCTGACCACCTACTTACCTTCCAGGCCCAGGAAGACTGACCGTATCTCGAGATCCAGGCTTTTTCTGAACAACACTGCCCCACGCCCTCATTCTAGGTCGACTAAGAGATGAGAAAATCTCAAAGTCATCGAAAATAGGAGCTAAGGCCCGTGTGTTCGCGATGCCATTTTCACTGACGGCTATTATTTATATCCAGACTTAGCCACATTAGGTCTTTACTTCCGCGACGACCCCTGGGCACATACATTTATGAACCGTCAGACTTTAAGAACCGCCATGCTGACCAAGGAGTGAGGTAGGATAAAGTAAGTGTCACTTGCCCACCAGGTGCCGTTGATGGTAGAGTGGTTCTCCCTCCTTGTCTGTTTTGTTGGGTTCCTCTGGAAAACCCTTAAAAGCCATCTACTGGCCGTTACACTTGGAGGTCCAATATGATACATGTAGCTCCGCTTAATGCTCGTCTAAGTTTCTAATGTCAATCGCACCATCATTAGGATCCCCGGTCCTCTAAAAGCGTTGCGGCAGCAGATCACGTGTTTCAATGTCCTCGTTTTGTAATATAAGAACCATCAACTTTTCATTGGCCCTCCTCATTAGCACGAAATCCAGCTGCTGTGTAGATGATTGTTGTTATAGTGAAATTCTTTTAACGTTTGTTATGGTTTTGATTCTATTGTGAGTGTATGTGATGGTGTTGGGGATTGTGGTGCTTGTAGTGCTGCTGTTGTCATTAGTGTATCTGTGTTTGCTGTTTGTTGGATTTCTCCTTTTTTTCTGTTTTGATTTCTTTGCTTTTGGGGCATCCCCCTCATCATGTGGATGCGTGGAGGAGTCCGTGTCTTGCACGTTTTATTCTGGTGTCGTTTATTCTGGTTCTCTTTCTATCTCTCTTGTAGTAGTAGTAGTAGTAGTAGTAGTAATAGTAGTAGTAGTTGGTGTTGTTGTTGTTGTTGCTCCTGCTAGTGTAACATCCGCCTCTGTTGCTGGTGCTAATCCCACTGTCACTTTCACTGTAATATTTTTCTGCTTTGCCTCCTTGGGTTCAATTTCCGTTTCTGTTCGCATGCCATTCCGTTGTTAATTTTCGTTTTTTTTTTTCTTTTTGTCGATTGATATGTTCTGCTGCTTTCGTTTGAACATTTCTTTCTGCCCTTCTTTTCTGGTTCTGTGGGCAGAAATACTGTAAGTGACCTGTGGAATCACAATCCTGGCGCCTCAGCCTTCTGCCCACCACGTTTAACTTTAGTTCTACTCTATTTCAGGGGGAAATCAGGTCTGGACTTTCTCTAACTAAACTAGCTTCACATGGTGAAGAAGTCCCTGGGTAGTTCCAACCCAATTCTCGCTCCTTGATCCTTTAACATCCAGAAGATTCTCTCCCCGTCCGTGCAAATACAGGCGAGAAATCACAATAAATCTAGGCTAGGTAGGACTCCAGGTACCATAATTCGTACCACCCCTCTTCCCATGTAGGTTGGGAAGAGGATAATTTTCTCCGTGCGCCGCGTAGTCACTGAGCTTTGTATAGCACCTCGGTCTAAAAGATCTATAATCCTCCGTACTGTCTCGCTCCCACATTGTGGTGGATATCCTGCCATACGTTTTTCAAGGCAATTTCCAACTGGTGGCGTTTACCATTTTCGAATTTCCTTGTCGTTGTGTTCACGCACCTGTAGACAACTGTCCGTTTGCCTGTTGCTTCAAAAACCTCAATGGGAGGTGTCAGATCTGCTCTCCTTCCATTCATTTTCATATATTTTGCTTCCTTGTTTAGGTTTTCTATTTTCTTCTCCAATGAGTTGTTAACAAATTCCGCTGTTAACTCCATTTTTTTTAAAGATTTTTCGCGGCAGTTGCTTTCAATATTGTTCTTCGTGCTACTACAAATTCCATGCAGTGAGGAAGACATTATACCTTCTTTCCTCTTTCCTTAATTCTGCTTTTCATCTCTTTCTTATTTTCTTGATTCTTCATTTCTTCTTCTTCTTCTTCTTCTTCTTCTTCTTCTTCTTCTTCTTCTTCTTCTTCTTCTTCTTCTTCTTCTTCTTCTTCTTCTTCTTCTTCTTCTTCTTCTTCCTGCAGTCTACTACAAATAATGGTGGGGAGAACAGAGAAGACCTCATGAAAATTGCCGTACCGCCTTTCATCCTCACTCCCGCTTTTCGTCTCCATCTTCAATGTTTAATTTCTTCGAAGCAAATTTTCGAAGGATTTTGAAAGCAAAAGGGTTAGTATCAACCCCTAAATAAGGTTTTGTTTAACAAACGTCAGCCCCACAGATGGGCAGCTGGCTTCCAAAATGATTTAAACAAGTGTAGTATAGAATCTTTTCAACGAGTGAATTAGTCATAAACTTAGATCGCTCCAAAGCACACCTGCAGCTATGGCAATAATAACAACAACAAAAACAACAATACTACTACTAAGAAGAAGAAGAAGAAGAAGAAGAAGAAGAAGAAGAAGAAGAAGAAGAAGAAGAAGAAGAAGAAGAAGAAGAAAAAGAAGAAGAAGAATCTTGGAATTGAGATACTTATTGCGGTCAAGCAGGAAAATAATATAATATCTTCTGTAAAATTCCAAAGAAACATCTTTGCGATTTGATGAGATGTTGAAAGGAATACAACGAAGATTTTGATCGACACCTTAACGTTCTTTCCACTTAACTGCCTTCAATAGCTGTTACTAGTTTGGGCATAATGTATGCAATTTGGAGGGGAGAGCGTTAGTCGATTTCATTGAATTCAATTATTGACGCATAGTTTATATTATCGACTAAATTAGAAAAACAAAGTTAATTGCGGCGACATTTAAAATTATAATGGCTATATGTCCCAACAAAATAAATGCGATGCCGTGTAAAGTATCCAAAACTAAATACCGTAACGTTAAATTGTCTTACGTACTGTAAAGATACTAAAGTAAATCCAGTACCGTTAATTAATCGGACATCGAGTATATAGTTAGAAGACTAAATACGGTAACGTTAATTTGTACAACGTCGTTTAATATAGCAAATCAAATTAACGTAACTTTAATTTGTCGGAAAATATCTCACTCATTGTGTCACAGTAATAATTTAGACGAAAGTAGAGCAAACGGGAAACTAGACGGAAACTTAACGGACGGACAATATAGAAGAAGACACAATACACGGAATAGGTGAGTATTCCTCGTCAGTCAGTGAAGCAAAATATCATCGAAGTTTCGCACCATGATCATTGAGACCACTCAATGTCCCAGTGCTGTTATTAAGCTACTGGGAATTATGCATTATATAACTACGAATGATATAACTACGCAAGGCCTTGCGGCTATATACACCAGAATATATATATATATATA
>NC_068983.1:127533648-127534545 GCF_001194135.2 Octopus bimaculoides | reverse complement strand
ATATATATATATATATATACGGGGAATTAACACAAAAAAACAAAAGACGAAGAGAGGTGGTGTAGAAAACAAACAGACATATTACTATAACGCTCGGGAAGTGAACAAAGTTTTAATGTTTCGAGCCTACGCTCTTCCTCAGAAAGGAACACAGAAAGAAACATGAGAGATACAAGGATGGAAAAACAGAATATATCGTGGCTAGCGTTATACATATATAATTAAGTTTCAGTTGGATTAGTTACTTGAATTGAGGAACCTTGCCAGTTCGGTATATTCGGCAGAGCCCCCAATGGATAGATAAAAGCCAAGATTGCTCTCAGTCGTATTACAACTCAGAACGTAACGTGCCATTACTAAATATACAGCATTTTATGACTCTCTAACGATTCTAAATTGTCTTGACAATATTAAAATATTATAGTAATAGAGTTATATAATTGATTTATCAACATGAACCGGAATATAGTAGACAACTCTCAATGGATTTCATTCTAAATGATTGAAGTCTACATTCCGCATAAGATTTTCTGAATATAAATAATTACATCACTACTCCTTTATCTTGATCCCCCACCCCAACATTTCCTTTGCTACTCTCTAAATTATAGCAGGTTTAATAAGATATGCATTATTTTCTAAACTCATTCTGCCACAGATATAACATAAGGAAACAATGTAATTATTTTGGTTTCTATTATATAAGTAAATTTGTTCGAAATGGTTTATCCATTATCTTTGAGATCTGTATGATCATTGGCATATGAAAAGAGCAGTTTCTTTCAAATTTATGTAATGTTTTCATTGATCAATTAAATGGAGCTACTTGGAACGGCAGCAATGCATTGACAACTATACATCCTCGTTACTTATTTACATTATATATACATATATATA
>NC_068983.1:127526439-127533537 GCF_001194135.2 Octopus bimaculoides | reverse complement strand
ATATATATATATATATATATATATATACATGATACATACGTACATATATACATATAAGCAGATAAAATTAATGACTGTTATTGCAGATTTTATCGATTCAGAGTTTGACTGGTAATCTATTTTATCGACCTTGGGGAGATGAAAGGCTAGAGTACTCTCAGTCGTATAATACTCAAAATGTAACGTGCCGTTACTAAATACTTGGCGCTTTCATGATTCACTAACGATTCTAAATTGTCTTGCTAATATTAAGATATAGTAATATAATGTTTTTAAAGGGAAAAACAAAGCTTGATTCAAAAAATCGTGTTGTTGAATTACAAATTTTTGAGGATCGGCGAATGTTTGAACTAACAATCTATCTCCTCATAATTGCACAATGCATTGTGAGACATTCTAGAAGAGTTATGTCTATGGATGAATCATATAACACAACGGCAGATGTTCCTTGCACACTATGGCCAGGTAATGTGCCATGTCGATTGCACCAAAAAACCGCAGGAATTGAACTGTTATACTGCTACTCGGCCCGCTGTAAGTTGCGGCAAAATCTCTTTGAGATGAAACCTTACTGACTTGGAAAGAAGTAACTACTCAAGAGAAAAGTGGAACTTTCATGATTAGAATGCGCTTTGTTATAGTTATTGTAGAATAAGTAAAATAAGAATAATCTAATATTGGAAGTTTCCTACTAAGGATCGATTACTTAGATATGACGTGGTTATGCCCGGAGATCTATTTTTGAGGGAACTAGAGCCTTTTGTGAGTCGGTGTAAAGACTCTTTTTTCATATGATACAAGTGGGTGATATATTCTAAATCAGAACTCATTAACTTCTCGTTCAGAAGGCTTTCTCTTTTGCACTCAGTCATTATACATCAACATTATTTGTAATAGGATTCTATTGATAAAACGCCAACATATTTATCGATAAATTTATGATTGTGTTATATGAGAGGCTTGGCCAATTATTTGTATATCTGAGTTCTAATGAATACGACACACACAAATATATTGATTGATATTTCCATCGTTTTCAACGCCTTTCATTCATTCATTGACATATTTTTTGCTTTTACTTTCAGTATTGTTTTGCACTCAATATGGTTGTTGGAATTTTATTGGCAAACACGTTCTTTTTAAAGATTACGAAGCCCTCTAAGGGCATATGGAAACTACTGTTTTTTTATTATTATTATTATATCAGTGTTGCTCATGCTGTAGAAATTCATTCAGTCTTGTTTTGCACTTGACGGTCCTGTTGATATTTTATTGGCAAATATATTTATAGAATTGGAAAGTTCTCAGTTCAATGTAAATACCACAGCACTGATTGTGTGAAAGGAAAATACGATCAATAGGAAACGACTAACTCAGAGAAAATTAGAGAACTGTTGGATTGGTGACTCTGGAGGTGAATATGAATACCACACGCTCATTCGAAAGACAATAGAGGCACAAAAGTTAGTTACTGAAAACTAACTTTTGTGCCTCGAACGAAAAACTGAAACATATTTAGTCTACCTGTTTAAATTTAGTTTCTCATGTGCTCAAAATTGGAGAAAAATCACTTTATAAGATAAAAGACTTTCAAGTATATCTTGTTACAGTAAATAAACAGTTTACGTGTTCATAGAAGTAGAAAGAGCAACAAAATTAAAATACATGGACCGGTCTACCATAGGATGTAGAGGGCTGGAGAATTGGAATGTTTTTTATTAGCTTTTTTCTGAGAGATTTCGGTTATACCAATGACCCATACACAGTGTTTGCGAGACTAATAGAAATGAGGGAGAAATGAATCTTCAAATCAGAACTTTCGTGGTCGATCCAATAAGTACTAGTAGAACACTGGGGTCGATATAATCGACTTACCCACTCTCCATAAATTTCTGGTTTTGTGCTAAAATTTGAGACCAATATCGTTGTGGGCCGTATTTCATTTCAGTTTCGGTTAACGATATTGTTTGATGTAATTCCTCTTTACTAGTTTATGTCCTTTATCAGCAGATAGATATTTTAAAGTACAGGATAAGTTTAGAAAATTTAAAGTCATTGCTCAGGATTTTAATAATACTGTAGTTTAGAATTCTTACGTCACCACTAGCCGAACTGATATGCGTAAATATGCTCCATCTTTGATCATTTCATTCTTTTGCATATTAGGAGCGGTGATGTTCAATGTTTCATTTTAATTTTAGATGGTAGAGTGTAATATGAGAAGATTTCCAGTTCGCCAAATCCGTTACCACTAACAGAAAGCTCACCATACATGTGCTGTTGATGGCGTTTGTTAAGTTAACACTAACCAAAAATATTTGTTCAAGAGTTATAACGGAGAACAACGATACGTTTTTGGATTATAGTGGGAATATTTAATATAAGATGATTGAATCTGATTCAGAAGTAAATTAGCTGGAATTTCTACCACGTCGAGTATCGAAATCAAATATAGTCTCTCTTGTGAGATTGATGTAGTGTTCCTTTATGTTACATGGTTTCGATTACTCGGTGTAACGATTTTTTTTATCTTTGGTCAGTAAGTGCTATTTCCTATTTGCTTCTATCTAGAAATTTGAGGAAATAACTACTATTCACTATTTCCGACAGATTCAGAGGTGAATTGCTGAAACAGAAATATCGTTATAGCAAATATTCTGCTCAATACCACAGTTCTGCTTGTTGGTTGCTTGACCTTAACCGCCTGATCATGTACGTTAGTGACTGACACTCTCGGACCATGGGTAGGAGCATCAGATCAGGCCATGTGTTTAGAGGGAATTTGGGAGGCTTGAATAAATATAACAAAAGCAAGTTTGAAGGAAATTTTTTAAAAAATGTATATACTTTCTAGGGGTAAGCAAATAGGAAATATCAGTTGCTAACCAAGGACAAAAAGTGTGTTGCACAGTGTTATCAATCGAAAATGGGGTTTGTATATTCGGATTGATAGGTCGTATATTGCTCTACTAAGAGTTTCCAGACTGTTATGGATCAGCCACAAGAACAAACACATATATGTGCGTATATTTATATTTTATGTGTGTGTGCGATCTTGCGCTGGCAAGCGGATAGCTGAACCGTACCATGATTTATCCACAGCAGTTAATTAGTGTAGAGTCAGGTATGATATATGTTTTAATTTCAGGTTATGTGATATGACTTCCAACAGTCTACGGCTTTGAAGAAAGTTTATGTTTTTCAGCTTCGCAAGCATAAAACGTACAAATTATTCAGCAGGGAAGCACGCACACATATGAACACAGACATTTTGTTCTCATATATACCCTCAAACGCACAAATATATCCAACATATACAAGATTATTACACGATAACATGTGTGATTATGTCGGTGTGAGCGTGTTTGTGTCTGAGGGAGGTATCATACTGACATGTCAATTGAAGGTACTGTAAACTACAGGAAATCAATAATTCGGTATACGTGTAAGTATACTTACTAACACATACATATACACGTACACTGACACACACACACAAACACATACACATACACCTACACACGTAGAAACACATATACACACATATAAATATATATTATAAGTGTAGACACACGCAAGGTATTATGTGAAAGAATATATATGGATATCTATCTATCTATCTATCTATCTATCTATCTATCAATCTATCTATCTATCTATATGCATATATATACACATATGCATATATATACACACATATATATATATGCATATGTATATAAGTATATCCATGTATCAATATGCACATGTATACATATATGTGTGTATGATGTGTGTGTATGTGTGTGAGCATGTGGATATAGTTGTGTATCCATAATACATGTATTGGTGTAAAATAAATAGCATTGATTGAAGGATGGAATAGGGATTCTAGGGTGAAAATATTATCTACAAACAATAATTATTAATTGTTAATTAGTAATAATTTATATTAAAAACTGCATTAATGCCGTGAGGTTTGCAAACTCGGGCAAACTGCTTAGCGTCATTTCGTCCATCTTTACATTCTTTGTTGAAATTCTCCGATGTCGACTTTGCTCTTCTTTTTCCGGCGTCGATAAAATGATTACGAATGGAGCACTAGGGTTAATGTAATCCACTAACCCACTTCTCTCCCAACTTGCTGGCATTGTGACAAATTTTGAAATCGATACTAATAACTGCATTTGCAAACTGTTTTGAGAAGTCTGTTGAACGAAAATGAGAACACAAATTCACACTGAACAATACTAATTAATCTTATGTCTAGATATGTACAGCGTTGTGGAAAACACATTAAAGAATTTCATTATACCTGCAAGATGGTGAGCTGGCAGAGTTGTCGGGGAAGTGGGAGAAGATACTTAATACATTTATTCTGTTTTTTTTTTTACGTTCTGAGTTCAAATGCCGCTAAGGTTAAATTTGGGATTTATATTCTCAGGGTTGATAAAACACGTAATGTAATCATCTAACCCACTCCGGAGCAAATCCCAAGATTTGTTCATATTGTTTAAATAGGTACTATTATCATTAAAGCGTTGAGTTGACAGAATTGTTGTTGCATCTGACAAACCGCTGATCTCAATTTCGTCTGTTTTTTTATACGTTCAAATTCTGTCGAAGTCGACGTGGCCTTTCTTCTTTTGGGGGTCCATGAAATTATTAAAAGTTGAGCACTGGGCTTGATGTAATACACTAATCTTCTCAAAATTTCAGACGTGGTACCTATAGTGGAAAGGGTAATTACTGTCAAGGTTTTTTTTACCTCTTCCGCTATTGGCATTTCTTTCGGATAGCTTTTCACGGTTTTTTGAAGAACCTCGAGCACACTCTGCTATCTATCATATAATTTTAGATCGTCTATAAGAATTTTCTTTTCATAAATAAGTAATTCGCCATTTAATAAGCCCAAAAGAAAAAGGAGGCATAAATAGAAGAAAGGTGAAAGGGAATGCATTTGAAGAAACTACGGTTATGCTTTTATTGTTTCATGCATAGTATTATGATTATTATTATTATTATTATTATTGTTATTATTATTATTATTATTATTATTATTATTATTATTATTATTATTATGATTATTATTATCGTTATCATTATTATTATTATTAATTAGGCGGAGAGCTGTCAGAATCGTAAGTACGCTGGACGAAAAGCTTAGAGAAGTTCTGAGCAAATTCCGCCGAGTTCGACTTTGCCTTTCACCCTTTCGGGGTCGATAAATTAAGTAACATTGAAACACTGAGGTCGATGTAATCGACTACTCCCCTTCCCCCAAATCCCAGGCTCTGTTTTGAGTATTAATCTAACTACATTATAGTATTCCTTTTTTTTTACCTTTTCTTTAATTTGCATGTGCTATGCCGTATCGAGTTCATTGATTCCTAAGTATTTGCATATCTGGCTTTGTTCGAGATTTCTTATTTCATTTGCTTTATCTAGAGTGATGTTGATACTCTTAACTAGTATTTCCATTTTAAGGTTGCTTTGGCACAGTTTTCTAAGCCAAATGTCATGTTTATTTCTTTGGTGAATCCACATACTATCTGTAGTAATGGTTTATGCTGTTTATGATTTGTAGTGTCAGGTTTTAAATCATCTGTATACAATACAGGCCGTGACAGTTGCATCCGCATCCAATTCTGTTTAGCACATCAGATAACGGTGTCAGTGCCAGGCAGATAAAGAGTGGAGAGAGCGTGTCTCCCGGGAATATTCTTCATCTAAAGTGGATCACTTTCGTTTTTAATAGGTCTCTTTTTGTCTGGAGCTCTAGCACTGTCTGCCATTCATGGAATGTTTTGTATATTTTATGATTATTGGTGCATTATTATTATTATTATTATTATTATTATTATTATTATTATTATTATTATTATTATTATTATTATTATTATTATTATTATCATCATCATCATCATCGTCATTGCCCTTTCACAACTTCCAACGCTGGACATGTACTACTGTATCAGCTGTTCACTTGCAGTGAACTAAGGCAACACCTTTTATTTTTCGAGCACCTTCCGGAATATCCGAGCGGTTCCAAGCAGTGCTGTTTTATGCAAGTACTCCACACTTATTGCATCCCCTATTTGTTCTTTGTACTTCTCGATATTTTTAATCTGTTCCCAGGGTTCCGACAATTATTGGTACCACTACCACCTTCTTCATCAACCACGATTGCAAGTCCTGGTCTTTGCAAATTATCCAGTAAATATACTGAGCAATTCTATCATGCATGTTGAGATATTCTGTAGGCGCTAGAAGACTGCACATGGAGACAACATGATCAATGGTTTCAATTTGTTGTTGTTGTTGACATACACGACATGCTGGGAAGATACCGTTCTTTAATATGTTTTTCTGGTAGTTCCTTGTAGATAGGCACTGATCTTGGACTCCTATGATAAAACCATTTGTTAATGATTTTATGCCAGATGCCATTATCCATTGATTGGTAAGGGCTTTGTCAACATCGTCATTATTCGCTCTCTATGTGTATTTGCTACTGAGAGGTTTTTCTTGCCATTTATCAGTAAGAATATATAAGGTAGCAGTTTTAGCATGGGTTTTCATGCGTTTAGTTTACCTGCGCTTGTATCTGGTACGCCTAATTCTAGAATTTGTTGTATTTGGAATTCACTTAGATTTTCCTTTGCCTGTTTTGTTACTAAGCATGATGCTTTCTTATTTTCCTGTTTTCAGACATATTTCAACATCCATTCCTGAGTTTTTCAGGTAGGTCTCTAGGCCGATTGTGGCAATCTTCATTGTTAATGCCAGTTGTAAAAGTCCACGGCCTCCAACTTTTCTTGGAAGAAAAAGTCGGCCTATATCTGCCTAAAAGTGATGTATTCTATGTATTGTCAACAGTTTTCGTATTTTCTGTCAAGATTACATATTTCCGTAATTGACCAGTTAATAATATTGAAACTATAAGTCACATCTGGTATCGCTAAAGCACTGATCACTTCGATCCTGTTTTTTGCATTCGGCTATGTATTGATTATTATTACAATTATTATTATTATTATTATTATTATTATTATTATTATTATTATTATTATTATTATTATTATTATTATTATTATTATTATTATTATTATTATTATT
>NC_068983.1:127520367-127521754 GCF_001194135.2 Octopus bimaculoides | reverse complement strand
ATTATTATTATTATTATTATTATTATTATTATTATTATTATTATTATTATTATTATTATTATTATTATTATTATTATTATTATTGTTGTTGTTGTTATTGTTGTTGATGTTGTTATTATTGTGAATGTTATTATTATTATTATTATTATTATTATTATTATTATTATTATTATTATTATAGACGTCGCACTGTATACAATATTGTGAGGTTGTTGATTGAAATTACTGTCTAGTGGGGGTTTGTACTGTTTGTCAAGTCACAAGAACCTCAGACAGACAGCTCTTTACGTAATATGCGTGCAGTTACAAGTAATGCTGACTTTTGCAATACGTGTATTACACTTTGTGCTCCTATGACAATAGGGATAACCTTTGCTTGACTCTCGTAGCTGTCACATGTTATCGATCTCAATTGTTAGGTCTCCATATTTATCAACCTTTTTTCTTTCTTTCATGATATGTTGATCTCCTGCCACTGTCCTGTCAACTATTAGGCACTCGTGTTTCTTTCTCCTAAACCTTTACTATATCTGGCTTTCGGTGCTCTAATACCTTGTCTGTCTGGAAGTCAATGTTTCAGAGGGATTTTGCCTTTCACTTTTCGTCCATTACCTTTTCCGGTGTACGTTTCACCAAGCATCCGTTACCTGAAATTTATTCTCACGGCATAGTAGCCAGTGGAGATTTCGGGCTACCTTTTCGTGTCTACATTCGTACATTTCTACGCAGTTTTGTTATTATTATTATTATTATTATTATTATTACTACTACTACTACTACTACTACTACTACTATTGCTGTTGTTGTTGTTATTATTATCATTATTATTATTACTACTACTACTACTACTACTACTACTACTACTACTATAGCTGTTGTTGTTGTTGTTATTATTATTATTATTATTATTATTATTATTATTATTATTATTATTATTATTATTATTATTATGGTGGCGCGCTTGCAGAATCGTTAGCAAGCAGGATGAAATGCTTTGCGGTATTTTGCCCGTCGTTACCTTTTCCGTTCAAATTCCGCCGAGGTCGATTTTTAATTTTAATGCTTTCGGGGTCGAGAATATAAGTACCAGTTGAATACTGGGGTGAACGTAATCGAATCATCTCCTCCCCGAAAAGGTACAGCTGAAACCATTAAAATAATTATGAATATGACGATGATGACGATGATGATGACGTCAATAATGATGATGTCGATGATGATGACGACAACGACGACGACAATGAAAATTTGATATTATAATATCAACCACACACAAACACACACACACACACACACACACACACACATACACAGACACAGACTCACACACACACACACACACACACACACACACATATATTATATATATATACATATATATATATAT
>NC_068983.1:127517773-127520262 GCF_001194135.2 Octopus bimaculoides | reverse complement strand
TATATATAATATAAATAATATATAGATATGTGCTTATATACATACATATATGTACATACCTACATCTATGTGTATACATACATGCATATATGGGTACAGGACATTACGAAAAACGTTAAACACAATGAGAAACCAAAACGAAGACGAAAACAGAAAACGAACTTATTCGAACAACGAAAAACACAAACAGAGAAACGAGACATGCAACATAAAGAGTATACTCCTTCATCAGTTGTCCCTATCCATCTACCCCACGTTCCGAAGGCAAGGACAATACGTGACTTCGTTGGTACAGTCCTTCTGGCAAAGCAAATTAAATAAAATTTGGATTATTTTGCGGAGGGTGAGAGGATTAACAAGAACAGAACAATGAGTACAAGACGGTAAACACAAGACGAGACAGTAAAAACAAGACAATGAAAACACACGGCAAGTGCTGTTAGGACAAAACGACAGAAAAGTTTTTATTTTGAACGCTAGTTCCACGTGAATGAGAGACAAAAACTTCACGCCTTCTCTCTAAGAAGGCAGCGAATAGAAACAAAGAATCCCTTTCGTCATGTGTCAGCGACGAGAGGATCAAGGAAGCAGAGTGAGAAAGAAAGAGACGAATAAGGAAAGGGTGGGAGAGAAAAAAACAGAAAGGATGAAGAACAAGAGAGGGAGAGAGAAAGACTGGGAAGTGATATATATATATATATATATATATATATATATATATATATATATTATGTGGGTGGGTGTGTGTGTGTGTGTGTGTGTGTGTTTGTATGCATATATAGTGTGCCTGTGTGTAAGTATATTTACATACACTTTACAGCACATTAATGTAAATATGTAAACAGAAGTATAACTGATATATATGTATATAGTGTATGTATTCATCACTGTGTTTATTAATATATATGCATATGTTTACATATGTGTGTGAGGGGTACATATATGGTGAAGGAGGTTGAGAGACAGAAATACATATATATATATATATATATAGATGATATACACTCATATACACGAATGTGCATAGATATATTTAATCTCCATATTCACTTAATATTATCCATAATTGTTGAATAAGTATATGAAAGTGCAGTAGTACGTGTTTAGAAAATAAATCTCGCGGAAACATCTGGTTATAAGCATGTTAACCTGTCAAGAACTGAAATATAGACGAATATAAATGCAGAATTTTAGTGAAGCAACTATTAAATTCTATGTTAACAATGGAGCAATATATCTATACTATATATAAAACAGAGATGTGTGTGTAATCGCTAATCACATGAAAACGGCTTCACTATTTTCTTCCATACTTGTGATGCAGGAATAATTTGACCTCGGATAAATCTTAGGCTCTTCATTTGATTTTTTTTTTATTAAGATAAATAATATTGCTTTATATTTAAGATTCACTTCTTTAAAAATGTTCCTCAATGTCAACTTCCGGTAGCCATAGTTTTTTCTTCACTTTAACTTCAATCGTTACTGTTCGCACTAAAAGTTTACTCACATTTACTGATGTAAGTAATTTCATCATTTACTAACAGAAGTACGGTTTCGTGTTTCCCTGTTGCTGATGTTTCCTTTTTCTGGTACCTTCGATACTGGCTCTTTGGTTCACTGAGTGACAAATTTCACTTCAACCTCACTTTAACTTCAATCGTTACTATTCTCACTAACAGTTTACGTTTTCAATCGCTAACAACTTCACATTTACTGATGTAAGTAATTTCATAATTTACTAACCAGAGTTAGGGTTAGGGTTTGGGTTAGTCACAAGTGGCTATGTGAAAGAACAATTCTGGCACCAAGGAATGATTCTGTAGACAAGCTGAATTTACATTTGTTAACTCAGCCTGCAGGACCTGAATGTCCATACAGATCAATTAACTCTGTCCATGATCAAGAACAGGCAACGCATTAACCAGTGGAGTTCCACAATTCACTTCAGCCACCAGGATTTCCACCACACATTCTGATCGTGAAAATAGGTGCTCCCATAAGGCTATTAAGAAACCTTGATGCACCCAGACTCTGCAATAGAACAAGGTTGGTTGTTAAAACAGCCATGCCCCATGTGTTGGAAGCGACAATAATTACAGGCAGCATGATGGGTGAGAATGTCTTCATTCCAAAGAGACCTCTCATTTCAAATGATCTCCCCTTTCAGTTCAAGAGACTGCAGTTTCCGGTCAAACTTACCTTTGCAATGTCTATCAACAAAGTACGAGGTCAATCTCTAAAGGTGGTGGGACTTAACCTCCTTCAACCTTGCTTCTCACATGGTCAGCTGTATGTTGGATGTTCTAGAGTTGGAGATGAAAATAACCTCTACATTCTCAGTGATAAGCATGGAAAGACAGAAAACATAGTATATGAAGAAGCACTTACATGAATAGTATGTACATGTCATATACAAAAGTGTAAAAACCATTGAGTGTTAAAGTAAGTATTACTATTACACTTTCACTTTTCAACTGACATGCGTC
>NC_068983.1:127516941-127517543 GCF_001194135.2 Octopus bimaculoides | reverse complement strand
TGTGTGTGTGTGTGTGTGTGTGTCTGTGTTTGTCCCCCCAACATCGCTTGACAACCGATGCTGGTGTGTTTACGTCCCCATAACTTAGCGGTTCGGCAAAAGAGAGCGATAGAATAACTACTAGGCTTCCAAAGAATTTGTCCTTGGGTTCATTTGCTCGACTAAAGGCGGTGCTCCAGCATGGCCGCAGTCAAATGACTGAAACAAGTAAAAGAGTAAAAGAGTAAGTACCAATAAGCAACAATTTCATTCCCGGGCAACACTGGGTGGCTCTGCTTGAGTATATATAAATATAGGAAAGATGTAGCGACAACATATTATATTCTTTATGAAAATGCTATAATATAAATTTCCTATGTATTCAGTTTCTTTATAACTTACGGTCTGTGCAGGAAAATTGACGTATATTTCATGTTGCCTAAAAAAATGCATAACACCACAACCGTCATTCGCTAGCAACTGAGATTTGGTAACATTTATTTAGGTGTTTAATTTTTCGTTGTTATCACAAGAAAAGGAAGATACGCTCTCAAATGCCATGCACTGACTTCGTGGAACTCTTGGTAGGAGTCTCAGCAGAAGGATATATATATATATATATA
>NC_068983.1:127514371-127516857 GCF_001194135.2 Octopus bimaculoides | reverse complement strand
ATATATAAAGAGAGAGAGACCCCTGTGTGACCCCTTGGTTCGGCATTCGCCATTATAGATCGCTAGCCACTACACATTCTTTCCTTATTTCTTTCTGTGCTGCTTTCTGTGGAAGAGCGTAGGCTCGAATCAGTCAAGACTTTGTTACTTGCCGATCATTAATCTAATACATCTGTTTGTTGTCTTCACCACTTTTCTTCGTATTTTTTTTTGTGAATGTTCCCCCCTATATATATATATATATATATACGCGTCACGCATAAAAACATTCATATTTATACGGATTCCGGAATTGCCTGTTCACGTGATATTGACCAACTCAGTTTCTTAGTAGCAAGCCTCGGCAGTGGCATAACACGTGAATTTCAATTTCAATGACATATAAAATTTCAATTGTATTTGCAGAACAAACAGAAACAGAGGCAAATAGAATCTATTGATATTAAAAGATATTCATATATATATATATATTTGACAAAAAAATGGGGAGAGAGAGATGGAAAGAGGCCGAGAGATGGAGAAAGAGAAATAGAAGAGCGTGAGTATTTCAGAAGGTAGATACAAATGCTAAAATATAATAGATATCTACGTAAATTACGTATATAAATAAATAAATGCACAAGATGTGGCTGAGATGTTTATAGGTTGACCAGGATATCTTTATGTGAATGTAATCAAATCAGGTTTGTTTTTCAGTAAATGTCTCGTTTTTTTAAGTGGAAACATATGATCGCCAGATGGGGACAGATCATGAGAATAGGGATGGTGATCAACCGGTTCAGAGCCACAACCCTGCACAGCAATCATTGACAGTAAGGACTTGTGTACTGGCTCATTTTCCAAATGAAACAGTCCCACATTCGTCAGTTTTCCTGGGCTTTTGATCCTGATTTGTAACTCTCTAAGCAACTTGGCATGCTACTCTCCATTGATGTTGTGGCTCTTCTGCATGCTTAAACACTGAGGACATCACCTTCCCTGCAAATGAAATGACCTTCGCCTTTGAGCGGGTGAGGAGTGTTTCCACTCCATGGAGTATCTCTTTGTTTCTCAAAGTGATGAAGTCAACAATCATCATCAGTTATGAAATATTTAAGGAAACCAGTCGGATCTCCCTCAACAACGTGAAGAACATTCATACCGCACTCACGACACATGCTTATAGCATTGGCTATTCGATTTACAGTTAATCGCCTGTCATTGATGACTATGTGTTGAACACGATCAAGGTTTTCCTCGGTGAAGGCAGTTGAAGGAAATGTATAACTTGCGTTATCTTCAATACTGTTTCCTTTCCTAAATTCAGCTGCCCATTTTTTGCATTGATGATAACAGGAGTGTCAACTCCTAATGTAGCATCATACATTGAGAATGTCCTTGGAGAATAAATACATTCGATACATTTACTTTGTGACCCCACAATGCCAAATTTTGTACATTTTCAAAAGAAACGGCTACTTGTTATGTTTGAAGTGTTCTCTAATATTAGTTTACCTGAAACGAAACAATGTAGTTATTAATAAGATGTGTTGAAAGTAATGCACGCAAGATTTAAGAACTCTATCTCTCGTGTGATTTGCTATACGCATTTCCGTTCATAAGAGAGAACATATAATAGTTTATGTGAAATAAATATACCGCGTTACCCTCTGATATATGCACTCATATGAATGCATCATTGTTTTTATGAACAGTACTTATGATGCATATGTACATACTAGAATGTAAAAACTTAATGGTTAAATAGGAAAGGTAACACAAGAGGCGACATTTATTATTTCATTATTTTTTACCCTTCTAATAATATTTCCAAACGGCTATGGAGGATTGCAAAATAGTACTGGTACAACAAATTCTGAAGCAGGAATAATTAAATATTTATAAATTCGTTTATGTTTTGTACTCTTATGACTTTACGAAAACCTCTGTGAAAAAGTATCTCTACAATATAGCAGATACCTTCCTGAAAAATAAATTAACTGTTCTCCTTTGTCATATAGTCATTGCGCGCGTGTTTGTGTGTGTGTTTGTGTGTGTGTGTGTGCACGCGTGTATTATTTATGATAATCCATCAAATATCGCGTGGGTTGCGTTCTAAACGTCCAACAGAAATTATTAACATCTAAAAATTATAAATAGCTATCAGCTGTAGAAAACCGCGATATGCCGAGGAGTCCGCGATATTAATTTAAATTTATTAACCAGAACAAAATATTTGATGTGCTGAGTGTACGATAGGTGAATCGCGATGTATTAAATCCGCGCTAGGTGATCGGCGATATGGCGAGGGTCTACTGTATTATATTTGATATATAGTAATCTCGCGAATGTCGCGGGTGTAACGTTCCAAAACACCCGCGAGAGGTGAAGATCCGCGAAGTAGAAACAATACTGCATATTCTTTTATTATTTTCATAATCTAATATAATAATAGGCGTAGTGCTTTTATATATTTGCATATATATATATATATATATATATATATA
>NC_068983.1:127513885-127514186 GCF_001194135.2 Octopus bimaculoides | reverse complement strand
TATGTGAAGGAGAGAGCAGACAAAGAAGCCTGGGTTATAAAAAAACATTAAGTCAAACCCAAAGGCCTTCTTTCATTACGCAAAAGAAACAGCCTCAGTACGCTGCAAGATTAGACCCCTCTTCGAAAAGGATGGCTCCCTCACAAACAGTCGTCCAACTAGGATCAGTGAGGTACTGAATGAGCAATTCAAAAGTGTCTTCACCACTCCATTGGAGCACAGACAAGTGAGCAAACCAGTGGACTTCTTTGCTACCTCCCCTATAACCAGTGAGGCAGTTACGATGGAATACATCAACATT
>NC_068983.1:127512624-127513518 GCF_001194135.2 Octopus bimaculoides | reverse complement strand
TGGTTACATGACTTTCTGAAAGATAGAAGTCAGGCAGTAGTGGCTAATGGAGCTATCTCTATGAAAACACAAATAATGAGCGGTGTTCCACAGGGCTCTGTCTTGGGACCATTGCTTTTTATAGTCGCTCTCTCAGATATGCCTTCAAGTGCCCGGATAGCCACTCTTGCAAGCTATACGCAGACGATGCAAAAGTCTCGCAGAAAATACAGAACTCCAGTGATGTTGCACACCTGCAGCAGGAATTGGACTCAGTTTACAGATGGGCTGAGGACAATAATATGCAGTTTAGTGCTGAAAACTTCCAAGCCCTGCGCTACCAACGTCCAAACTGAATATGAAATTTACAGAGTACACTGGTCCACAGTCAATTTCAATCCCAGAGCCTAAATCAGTGAGAGACCGGAGTATTGACATGAGTGATGATACCTCTTTCCAAGTGCACATTTCCAGAATGGCAACAAAGTGCAGACGATTGGCTGGATAGATCCTGAGAACATTCAGAACCAGAGATAAGGAAACCATGATGATCTTCTGGAGGACATTCGTCCTCAGCCGCCTGGATTACTGCTCACAGCTGTGGTCACCCAGCAGTGTGAAATTAACAGCAGACCTTGAAGCAATCCAGAGGAGATTCACAAAGAAGATTGTCTCTTTGCAACTGCTCAGCTACTGGGAAAGGCTGAAACAGCTAAGACTCTACTCCCTGGAGAGAAGGCGGGAGAAGTATGCGGTAATATACATCTGGAAGATCCTGGAAGGAATTATGCAAAATGTTGGCATTGAAAACTACACCAATGCCAGAACGGGACGACACTGCATAGTGCCAAAGATCCCAGCAATGCCATCGCGCTTCAGGACCAGTTACTGCAACAGCTTGGGATTCAGGGGCCC
>NC_068983.1:127510992-127512074 GCF_001194135.2 Octopus bimaculoides | reverse complement strand
ATGTATATATATATATATATATATATGTATGTATGTATGTATGTATGTATGTATATATATGTCTAAAACCAGGCGGTGGGTGGAATGAGAGTAAGTGTAGTATAAGTGAAGGGAGAAAAGAGAGAAAAGTGATTCAATGAAAGAGAGTAGGGAGGGTAATAGCCATGAAAGAAGGAATGAGAGAAAGTAATATCAATGAGAGAGGGGACGTTGTAAAGAGATTGTTGTGTCTACAGTTAATTAAGGAGTTGAAGTGAGAGTATATTACTACGATATAGATGAAGTGTGGGAGTGTGCTCAGATTTTTCTCATTGTGTATATTATGCACACGCACACCTATTTATACACACATACACGCACACACACACAAACAAATATATAGATATGTATGTATGTATATGTCTATATCTCTTCCCTGGGTCTAACACCTACTTCCTCTCTTTGCTATCACTCACCTTCTCCTTTCATCGATACTCCCTCCATCAACACCCGGCTCTCCACACAACCTACTCCCACATAGCCCACTCCTACCCCCACATCCTCACATCAAATCCACACTCCACCCTCACACCTCTCCACCCCAACACCACTAAACCATACATCACAACACCACATCATGCCACGTCGCACAACACACTCGCACATACACACACTCACGCGCACATTCGCTTTGGGATCACCAATACTTTATTATCTCCCCTTTTTCCTAACACCCCTGTCTAACCACCTTCGGCTAGCCAGTTACCATGATTAACCGCTAAGTCCAAAAGGTTTCTTTGGTTTTTATTATCCGTCTATTTATTTCCTCGTATTACATTCTGTTGAAGGGCGTAGGCTCGAAACGTAAATACACATGCTTCTTGTTTATACACTTGTTTTCGTCTTTTGTTTTCCTATAAATTTCAACTATATATATATAACATAATAGGGTAAAAAATTTGATATTAATTAATATCAATTTACTTTTGCTCCACTGAATTTTCTTTGAGAATGTTTAAGTGATCTTCTAGCACATTAGCAGTCAACTTACTAGTCTCTTTTATATACACATATATACATATATATATATACATATATATACA
>NC_068983.1:127508608-127510656 GCF_001194135.2 Octopus bimaculoides | reverse complement strand
TATATATATATATATATATATATATATATTATCGTAATGAAGGAAACAATCAAATATATATTATCTCTTCCAACATAAGACTCTGGGAATGGTTCTTCTTGAAATATATATTGACAGTATTATCATTGAAAAGAAAAGTTATGTACACGCTGTTTATACTATCATGTCCAGCACATCCTACTAGATTATATATACCAGCAAAAGATTACCTACAAAACAGGATTAGAAGATACTCAGAAGAATCATTGCACAGGTGAAATGTTTTGTTTACATTTTACGAAGACCGGTTGCTCTAATATTTCGGTTCCAATATACATATATATGTATATTTACGGTATGTAGTGTTTGTCATTAGATCACTGATAATTTTAGTCTAACCCAATAAGAGGTTTACTCAATGAGACACGTATCTTAGTGCTGTCCATCAAGGATTTTTTTCGTTCATGGAAAAATACTAAATGGAAGTAAGAAAAGAAAAGAGGTCTTTATTCCGCGTATCAACCTCCTTCTCAGTGAGACAACCATCCCTTTAGTATGATTAGACGATAGTTTCCTATTATCAAAGAATTTGCAATGACTATAAACAAATCACAAGTGCAGAGCTTCAATAATTTTGGCATCATACTAATATCAGCAGTATTCAGTCATGGACAATATTATGTTGCATTGAGTAGAAGTAGAAGCAGTAATAATATTAAAACGTTGGTAAAAGAGCATCGAAAACAAGGTGAACTCATTGGTGATAGGGTTTTCACTAGCAATTTCTACGGTGAAGTTTATAATCTTTTATTTTTATTTTTACTCCCCGTATCATTTTCTTGCCGTCACTTCTGACGGTACGAGCACACTAACTAGTTTGTAGATATTTATTTTATCATATTATCATAAATGCAAAACAACGCCTTAATGGAATCGACGTAACCTTAGATAATAAAAAGCGATATGGCGAGGCATTACTGTATATATAAGCATATACGCACTCAAATATATATATATATATATATGAGTGCGTATATGCCTATATACATATATATGTATATATCAATGTATATAAAACACAGGGGATCAAATGGCCTTCCATAGAGACAAAATAATCAGAACGTTTTCCTGTATTCTGTGGGATATAAATTCCTTGGCAGGACGAAATACCTGGCGCTCGCAGGTTTATTCATTTTTACCAGTTGATTGGACTGAAATTAAGTGCTTTGCTCACAAACGCAAATCTTTGAATCCACAGAACACAAATTCACACACACATAATCACCCAAATGCACAATCACACAAATGCACTTAAAAACACAAAAGCGTGTATAGAAATGGTGTTTTAACCTTTTGTTGAAGTTCATTTAATTTGAACTGAAAATACATAGTTTTAACGTTTGTGAACATTATATAAACTCCCGAAAGAGAAAAAAAAAACATAATGAAATCAATATCGAATTATATATTTAGATATTTTTCCAATTTAGAATTCCTGAACCAGAATCTTTAAAGTACTGTAACATGTTTATATATGTATATTACTAAAAATATATTTTAGCGAGACTAGTAAACTAGTGAATAAGAAAATAACAAATATTATCCCCTGTTATTTCAAATAATTCTATTTGTTAATTGATTTCATGTATAATATGCACTTTAGTGGACGTAATGCAAAACTAAAAGCACATTTACTAAGAAGAATCTATCTAGAACCAGAAAAGGTAGTTTATAATGTAAATGCTTGAATTTTTTACAAATATGAGCCTTTCGGGTAAAGTTTTTGTTCGTAGATGTTCGGATACTTCATGCTTTATACATTTATAATAGAGATACTGTTAATACCAAGAGGTAATATTTTTATCATGCAAAACATTATAGTACCGGTTTCAGTCCTGCGACTTCTTCAACTGAGAATAATGCATGAAAAACAATTAAATTGTTAAAAAATTAAATTAAATGTTTTTGCCTTCTCTCTCTTTCTCTTACTCTCTTACATTTGTGAAGGCTCGGTAGTAAGTAGTAAGTAGTAGCATATATATATATATATATATATATATATATTTATA
>NC_068983.1:127506979-127508485 GCF_001194135.2 Octopus bimaculoides | reverse complement strand
ACAGGCGCACACACACACACACACACACACACACACATATATATATATATAGAGAGAGAGACAAAACAAAAGTGGAACAAGAAAGTAACATTCGACAAGAAAACATCCAGACAGTTAGACGATACAAAGAAAAAAGACAGGACAAAACAAGGATGGGTCGTTATGAGCTTTCTAACTTTAGTTGAAATCCAGATCGTCGTTGCAGTTTCGGCTAGTTACTCTCGAGACTGCTTAAAAATGGCCGGCCCCAAGAAAATCTAAGCTAAGAGCAATAGATTGTTTTCGAAGAAAGCAAGCGAATGTATACAAAAACAAGGACGCAAAAACCGGAGAAATGCCACACAATTACATATACACACAGGACGACATTAACAACAGGTGTCTTTCGACTAAGGACGAATTAATTGAGGCTGGCATGTATGGAAGTGAAGCCTTACGGCTGGAACATGAAAGATGAAAGGTCATGGAAAGGAATATTAGAGATGCTACACGGATGGTAGTCGAACCAATAAAGAGAAGAGGTCAGGCTTGGCGAATGTTTTGTAGTCGCCTGTTACGTTCTTGTTCCATCTCTTCAATATACATATACGTACACTTTTGCTCACTAGTCAATCTCCCTCACTCTCCCCTCTCACTCCCTCTCTCTCTCTCTCTCTCTCTCTCTCTCTCTGTATATATATACATACATACATACATACATGTGCGACGTGTTTCTTTCATTTCCCGTCTACCAAATGCTCTTACAACGATTTGTTCGGTACGAGGCTAATGTAAAAGGCATCTGAACAATTTATCACGCAGTGGAACTGAATCCAGGTCGAGGTGGTTGAGAAACAAGCTATTTACCACACAGCTACGCCTGCGCAAATGTATGTGTAATGTGGAATAAAGAGTGAGACCTCACTGGGTTAACGTCCTCTATATCGAATCATCAGACCATTACGAAATAATTTTCTGAAGTAAAAAAAAATTATACGTCAGCATGTGATTTGATCTTACGAAACAATCAGTAGGAGATAAATACTTGAACCACACCCAAGATAATCTCCATTCGAAAACTAAAGTTTCAATAAACTTATTGCGAAAGGAAGAGGCAACTAAAACAACTCTAGATAAAACTATTGATAGAGTTAAATTTTCAACTCTTCACTTTTGAAAGCGTGATATTTTCTAAGCATAATTCCATTTCTTTAATCTCTGTGTAACTCTTTGGAATATCTGATTGCAATTTTGTTCTCTAGATCGCAGATACTTCTTGACTTTAGAGTTCTATTTTAAGACATTTCTAGTGCTTTTAGCCTGGAGTTGTTCAAAATGTCAAAACATTAGAGATATATGTTTTTTTAAATAAATAAAATAGAAATATATGCTGTTTTCTGAATGCAAAGTGTTCAGTTCACTATGCGTTCACTTTCTACTTTCTCTTTTGGTCTCTCACTTCTCTTTCTCTCACTCCTCTCTCTCTCTCTCACTCTCTCTCTCTCTCTCTCTCTCTCTCTCTCTCTC
>NC_068983.1:127506072-127506768 GCF_001194135.2 Octopus bimaculoides | reverse complement strand
ATATATATATATATATATATATATATATATACACATATATAGATGTGTGTGTGAAGGTGCAAAGATCAGTGGTTAAATCGTCGGGCTCACAACTGTGATGTGAGATCGGTTCCCGGACAGGGGAGCAAGACAGTTCACTCAGTTCACTCATCTCAAGAAGCGAGTGGCGTTGCGACAAGTGCCAAGCCGTATCTAGCTATGTATCTATCAATCTACCTACCTATTTGATATATATATATATATATATGTATATATGTATGTATGTATGTATGTATCGATCAATCTAATTGTTTATATAGTTCTAGGTATTTAGGTGGGGAGGTCTGATAAGTGATTTATTTGTAATGTATTTTTAACATTTCACGCCTACTTGTGTCCAATAATATACAGCAATAAAGCAATTTCCACATTCGTTTATCAGCAATTATCTTTTTTTTATTTTCTGGTTCACTGAAAAGGTTTAATCGGAACAAAATATATGCGTGCTTGCGCAATAATTAATATATTATTATTTAATGATGTAACAAATAACTTTATAGTTGTTTTCTCGGAAAACATTCCTAAGTAATTAATCTCCGTGGTGAATTTTTTATTCATAAATACATGTGTGCGTACATCTATCTATCTATCTATCTATCTATCTATCTATCTATCTATCTATCTACCTGTCTATCTATGGATATGTTTGCATATATA
>NC_068983.1:127502813-127505924 GCF_001194135.2 Octopus bimaculoides | reverse complement strand
ATATATATAAATGCAAACATATCCATATACATATATACACACACACATATATATATAAATATATATGAAGATTATCAAGATTATGATGATCATGATGATGATAACATTTTCATTGCCGAGCATGATATGCGTTTAGAGAATGAATCTAGTAAGTACAAAGCAATACCACAATATGTATGCACCAGAAACTACAATATAATATTTTTTTCTTTCTTATATTCTGAGCAGTGCTGTATTAATTTGGAATGAAAAGGCATAAGATGATATGGAAATACAAATTGAAACACGCACACTTGCAAATATCTGAAAGAGAGAAGAAAGCCTGAAGATATCAATAATAGAACTTTCATTCTGTCAATTCTTAGAGTATTTCTTCTTTTTTAAGGAATAGATGTTTAGAAGGCTTTCCTGGCAAAGCCTATATCATGGAAAAAATATATTCGGAACACACATGCCACTAGCTGTGTTCGTTTGCATCCTCTGGGATGCTGTAAATGAATGTGTAAAATATATTACTCCTTAAGCAGAAAGAAATTGTTTGGGAGTCTGTATTCATTGTCATATATAATTTCCACATACACATATACTTGCTTAAAATCTTGCACACCTTTATATACACCTTTATATACACACATGGACACATACATAGAGACATAAATACATAGATACAGAGAGACAGACAGAGAGACACGGGAAAGCCTAACGTTATCCATATGTTCGCTTAAACTGTCTTTATGTTGCACCCACTGCTTTCAGTTTTTGCATGCCTAAAGGTTGTCCTGTTGTGGTTATTTAATCGAGGTTTAACCTTTATCACTAGCTTTCTTTCTTGTGCCACAGAATAAATATGGCTGCGCTACTGTCAGTGTGCGCCAAGATAAATCAGATCAGAGATCCGATTCCTATGATCTGATGTTATGTTCGGGCTGGAATTTGTCACATGTTTTCAGTACAATTTAGGTTCAGTTCTCTACCACTCAGAAGTGTGTATGCGTGGATCTAGAATTGTAAAAGTGATCGAATTAGCGTGAAACATAAAGGTAGAACAGGATATATATATTAAGCTCTACCACGAACGCGAAGATGCAACAATCTGGAGAGAGAATCTTCGATAATTATAGGAAAGGATGCAATTATTATGTAAAAGCTACTTTTTTCTTTTGTATAAGATGTATTCTCTATTATTCAATCGAAACATCGAGAGAAATATAGATTTATATAAAGACTATAGACAGTCACCACCTTCTGTCACAACATTTAGCTTGTTCTCTCCGAATTTCTTCTGTAACGCGTTTGTGTATTGATGCGTGACAGCAGAAATACTTGTACGTTTGTCTTACTCTATGTTTGTGTCTGTGTGTGCCTATGTATGTGTATGTGTGTCTATGTACCTTTGTATGTGTGGTGCCTATGAGTGTGCGTGTTTGTGTGTAATTTGTTTCATGATGCGTAAGCTAAAAATAACACGAATATAATGTTTGAAAATAAGGAAGAAACCATGTAAAATGTGAAGAAAAAAGAGAAGATGAATTAGGAATATTAGGATGAGAAGTCAAATACGAAAACGAAGAAGACAAAGAAGACGACAAAGGAGAAGAAGGTGAAGAAACGAAGTAGTAGTAGTAGTAGTAGTAGTAGTAGTAGTAGTAGTAGTAGTAGTAGTAGTAGTAGTAGCAGTAGACGAAGAAGAAAAGTAGGAAGGAATGCGATGAAAAATAATGGAAAAGGTTGGGTTGAAAGTTGGAGATAATGAATAGAAATATTAAAGAAATACGGTGAGACATAGAAAGAATACAAAAGCAAAAAAATGCAATGAGATATGAAGACTTAAAATATAGGAAATGATTTTAAACTAGTTTAATGCAGTGCTCTCTGTTGTTAAGTAAGTCAAGAAAACTATTTCACATCATCAAATAATTCACAGTTCTACTAATGTCTGCAGTTGGGTGTTTTCGCTGTTTTAAAATGTTAATTAAGTTAAATTAATTTCTGTCTAATCTTGTAAATGAGCGATGGCTCGTTTGTGGAGATTAACGTTAAGAGTACGATATTATGTTTCGGTAATTCTAGCAAACATACCAGTTTCTCGTCCATTTCTACAGTTATTCTACACGTTCGAGCACCCTGAGTTCGTGAAACATCACTTCAGTCATTCCCTTTTTCTGCATCACTCCTCAACTGATCACACTTGTTCAATCCAATACCGACTTCAAAGATCACACTAATCTATAAGCTTAATCTGTATTTTCCAGAAAGTGAAGCCCCAATAGTTTCCCGCCGGTTATGTGTTCCCGCAGTGGTTGAATTACAATATTTGAAGAGGTTCGTCAATGGCATGACACTCATCGACTTCAGAGAGACGACAAATATCATAAGCACTGCTCCTCCATACTGATCAAGCAAGCACACAAACATATGTGTGGTGTTAGTGAAGCTACAAGGATTACACCGATGTAAACCTACATGCAATTAAGATCTGCTAGAAGAATTTGAAAAAAAAAAAAAAAAAACAAAGAATAGATGCTGAGTTAAAATAAATCTCAAAAGAATCATGAATTGGAATATCTTAATGACCTCAAAAAAACTAAGGGCTACGACAAAATCTCGGAGGAGCCAGCGGCCTCGGGAAAATGCTTGGTGGCATCTCTTTTGACCCTTTGTAACCAGACTTCAAATCACACCCATATCAACTTACACTTTGCTCTTTTCGGGATCGCTAAATTACATTACAAATCATGTACTGAAATTCATGAAGATGATTACACGTCTACCTCCAAAATTATTAGCCTTGAGCCAAAATTTAAAAACATTAACGTAATCATTGTTTGAAAGCACAAATATATACACACAATTTCTAATATACTACAAAGAAGTTCAGATGATTTGTTCCAATAGTTGGGTTATATGTGACAGTGAGGAGTCTTGCTTTTGTCACCATAGTATGTGAGCATGACATCAAAAATCTTGTTAAATGTAGTCTTACTCTATAGAGTAATAACAATTAATACATACTTATACAATTATACACTTTGCGCATCTATCTATAATACATGATATATATATATATATATATGTGTGTGTGTGTGTGTGTATGTATATGTATATATATAT
>NC_068983.1:127495860-127497498 GCF_001194135.2 Octopus bimaculoides | reverse complement strand
ATATATATATATATATATATAATATACATATATTTGAAAATTGCTTCAGTAGAAAAAGTTTGATTGAAATATTTGAGGACACAAACGGGACAGTAACGCCTAAATTCGTTTTTGAGTCCAAATATAGTTTGTTATTTTTTTAAAGAAATCTATATTTTATTTTACCTTATATGGTATGTCTGGACGGTGAAGACGAAATGGTCCAGTGGTTAGGGCTGCGGACTCGCGGTACGGGAGATTGCTGGTTTGATTCCCAGACCGGGCGTTGTGTGTGTGTATTTTGAGCGAAAACACCTAAAGCTCCACGAAAACAGTGGCAATGCCTAAAAGCAAATTCAAAGCCTAAAAATTATGTTTTTGTGTTAAAATATTGTCCTTGTTTAACTCATATGTTACATCTCATCAAAACGATTGTCGTGGTTTTAATCGTTACAAATATTTAAAATGAAAAAAATTACGTAAAACAATTTTCATGTAACATTATTACTTATTACACTACTGAGACGACGAGCTGGCAGAGTCGTCAACATGAAGAGTAACAGCTTCGAGTCATTTCGTCTGTCTCTATATTTCGAGTTCAAACTCTGCCAAGTTCGTCTTTTATCTTTTCAGTACTCGATAAAATTATTATCAGTTGCGCACTGAGGTCGATGTAATCAATTTTTCTCCCCTCAGGATTTGATGGCCACCTGCCAAAATTGGAAACCACTATTTCGAAATGTTTTATTCAATACAGTAGTTAGTTATCTTACAAAGATCTGCCTGATATTCATAGAATACACTATATTGTAATAAATATCATTCACACACGACATTAAGTGAACAATGCACGGACACATGCACTCACATGTATACACACACCTGCGTATTCATTCAGATGTACATATGTCTGTATATTTGCATGCATGCACGCATGCATAACAGTGTGCGAGCACACATGCATGTGTGTGTACATATGCATTCGCGTGCGCGTGAATATACACGCACAAAACAAGGGTTATGGAGAGGTAAGCGTTGGGAATTGGTAAGCGTTGGCTTTTGGTAAACGTTGGGGATTGGTAACTGGCAGCCCTGTTCATGGAGTTGGTTGATAGCAGTGATCTTGATGCAGGCGGTACAGAGTAGCAGCTGGTGCTAAGGTGGTACATCCGGGCTGTCGTTAGTCAGAAGTCTGATATTTGCCTGAAGTGCATACATCTGGTGAGAGCAATACGATAAATCGTATTTCTTCCTGATTGATATAGCGGGTTGTTGGAGGATATCCACTTTTTCGCGGAAGCAGAACTAGCATTTGGGGGTGCCAGGTGAATAGTGCACTTGATATTGGGTCTCAAGAGAAAATGAGACAGGAAAGTAGAGTTGTCTGGGTCCCTGAATCTGATTGTGTGCATATGCGAGGAGTATCTTCCCTTGAATTCATTAGCTGTCATACTCCGTGTAATGCCATCCGATGGTGTAACGATAGCTCTGTATACTGCGGCTCTTGAGAGCCAAGATTCTCTTAGAGGGCACATGGCGTGATTTCGGCTTCTCTCTGTGTTCTTTAATTTTGTTACTTTAGCCGTAGTCTGTATACTTATTGATCAGACCTACGTATGAATACATACACACACACACACACACACACACACACACACA
>NC_068983.1:127494833-127495668 GCF_001194135.2 Octopus bimaculoides | reverse complement strand
ATATATATATATATAACGTACACTTAACACAATTTATGGTGCTTTGTGTACCATTCTTAATAAATGTAAAAATGCATTGTAAATAAACAACGATAAATAAAAAAAAAACGTATACGGTTGTACTCTCAGTGTGCGCATGCGTTTCTTTTATATGACATTGTTTGTTTACAATGCATACTTTCATTTATTAAGTAATGGTTCGCAATGAACCCAGACCTTTATTAACAATAATATTTATATACCTGTCTGACTCTATTCTTGCCTTCACTCTTCATCCTTTTCTCTCTCTCACCTCTTAGTTCTATTTCTAGCCTTTCCAATTTCCGCATTTTCTCTCTCTCTCGCCATCTAGCTTGTATTTGTAGCCTTTCTCTTTTTCGCCACTTCATTCTCTCCCTTTTTCACACCAGACGCGTAAATGCCTGGTCGTATAAATTCTCTCTGCCGTGCAATCTGCTGTTTTCTATATCCTTTTGGATCTCTTCTAAGTGTTACCCACCAATTTGTTATTTATTATTTTTTTAGGTCCTTCAGACTGTAGTTTGCTCGTTTCTTATTTATTTCGTCTTTGTTCATTGTCTTAAATTATATCTTGTTATATTTCGTATGTCCTCTCTCTGTTGCTTTGTTTCTACGATGCCCTATATACACCGCCTCTTTTGTGGGCACCACCAGCTTGGGGAGTTCTCAGTTTTATGAGTAATGATGCGAAACTGAGTGATACTATTTGGTTGATAGGTGATAAAAAATCAGAGACTTACTGTGTCTGCCTCCAATCCAGTTGTACACTTATTTTTCGTTTATTTACAATGCGATATATATATATATATATATA
>NC_068983.1:127491370-127494173 GCF_001194135.2 Octopus bimaculoides | reverse complement strand
TATATATATATATATGCATATACATATATATTCATGTTTGATACTTTATGTAAAATTATATAGAAAGAAACAAATTTTATATTGAACATACTTCAAAATACTTCAGTAAAGAATAACACGTTATTTTCACTAGAGTACACATACACCGAATTTTATTGGCGTAGATGCAATAGACAAATATTTGTTTAATAACTAAATAATTAACATCACTCCACTTAAGTTGAAAACCATTATGGACACTTAAATGTAGAATGACTCCGAAAATATATCATATCCGGGTCGCATTGGAACAATGAATTTTGCCCGCACTTGTTTTGTAGATAATTCAGAAATATATTGTTATTGTTCGTGAAATGATGTTTCCGTCTATAATAAATGTTTTATGTTCATTTTATAGTCTTAAAAAGAAAATATGAAACTTAGTTTTGCTTTTATGCGAAATGAATTTTTGTATGTGTAGAAATTACGTTGGGATTTTAAGGTGACTTTGTCGCTATTTCTAGCAGGAAGGATGATTGCACGTAAACAGTATTACTAGTTCTGATTGCTTTAACGTTTATCTGTTAAACTGGCGCTATAATTTCACAACTTATTCCCGATGTGATTTTATGTGATGCGCACTGCATTCGCTTCTGGACTCCGAAATCAAATTCATCACAGATCTAGATGTATTTATAGAATATAATGCTGTTTATATTTAACTCAAAAATTTGTAAAACCCGCAGTAATCAATTTTCTCTTATTATAAAACTGACAGGTTTCAGTCTCCTGACAAGTCTTTTTGTGTCCATAAGTTCTTCTCAAATTTCCAGCCAATAGATAGAGTCCGAACATTTGATCTGTCACGCTCGGTCTACAAAAAACTGCAGCCAATGTTTAATATAGAAGGATAAAGAAGTTCATGCGGAATACTTTAAATCTAGGAATAATATTTGCAGACAAATGTTTGTACAAATAACAGAAAGTTGATGTCTGGAGCAGCATTATCTGCAGGTCAATTTGATTTGGTCTCAGCTGAGGCTAAGTAACACTAGCAAGAACAAAGAATCAACACCTATTACATCAGCAAGAGCAACAACAACTTAAAATAGCAGTTAAACTATCAATGACAGTAATAACGGCGCAGAAAGCAACGTTATAATTACGCTGATAATTAATATAGCAGAATAATAGCTTGAACTCGTTAAGCTGCTTCAGTTATTAGAACATCTAAGGAGTTCATAGCTGAAATTCATATGCCATGTGACTGTGAGTTGTCAGGTCAGTCCAATAAATACATTACTTATTTACTAACCGTTGCCGTATCGCAAATTACCGAGATATCATTAGGATATCTACATTACGCAACCAGGGTTCTTTCTATGTACAGCGGAACTTTTCTAACTGAAAGAAAATTAATATGAAATGAATAGGTACGCATTTGTTAGATAATAAATATAAAGGAAAAGTAGGAAAGGCAGTCTGTTAAATATTTTTTTTATTCGCTTCAAGTATAACATTCACTAATGTTACTAATTCATTCACAGGCAGCCGGAGTCCTTAAGCTGCTTGGTCACATTGCTTATTAATTCTATTTCTTACTTTTTCCTTACTTTCTTTCTTTCCTTCTTTCTTTCTTTCTTTATTTCTTTCTTTCTTTATATTTATTTATTTATTTCTTCCTTTCTCTTTTCTCTCTCTCTCTCTCTCTCTCTCTCTCTATATATATATATATATATATATATATATATATACCGGAGTAAACACAAAAAAAATGTGCAACATGGTGGGAAAAAGAGTACTCAAATACTAGATGTAAAGTAATATAACAAAAACTGTTACCATATATATAACAAGCAAGATAGGTAGTTTCAAAATCGCCGGGCCAGTCATAAGTAGTAACAATACCATATGTAACGTTTTTTTTTTGTTTTTTTTACCACTATATTATTGCTCAATAGGGTACTATTTTACTACATTTTAACCCATAAGAAAATGATTTGTTCCAGCTGGTTAGTAATACCTGACCTGTGGCTTATATATTGTGGCGAAAGGAGCGAACCACGCACATCCAGCTTGGCAAGACCAGTAGACCGTGGTTTCTGGGCCTTTGCACTTCATTGGTACTGGACGCCCGTTACCGTCTAGTGATTGTTACTACTTATATCTCGTGTATAGATTTTCGAACTAGCTATTTTAGTCATTATGAGATCAGCGGTTGTCTGCTGCTTGTCCGTTTATATATTGTGAGTAGGAATGATTGATTCCATCTCTAGGTGTCCAATACCGATGACGGGTAAAGACACAGAAACCATGGCCTACTGGTCTTGCAAAGCTGGAGGGGAGTGATACGCTCCCTTACAAAATAGCGAACAAAGACTGTATACGGTTAACCAGCTGGAAAAGACGTTTTCCTCTGGTTACAATGTAGTAACACAGTTCTTTATAGTGGCAAAAACGTTTCCGTCTTGTATTGTTATTACATATATCTCGTTTGCAGATTTTAGAACTAGTTCTTTCACCTATTACGAGATCAGCTGCGGTCTGATGCTTCTATGTTTATATATTCCGAGTCAGGACAATTGAGTGCCATCTTTAGCAAGCATGTGTCCAGTACCCATGAAGGGTAAAGACCCAGAAACCGTGGTCTACTGGTCTTGCCCAGCTTCAGGGGCGTAATTCGCTCCCTTCGTCACAATACATCCGATACAAAACGTGTGTTATTAACCAGCTGGGAAAGACGTTTACCTGGCTTTAAAAAAGTAGTAACATAATTCTTCATGGAAAAAGAAACCTTATATATATATATATATATATATATATA
>NC_068983.1:127490892-127491360 GCF_001194135.2 Octopus bimaculoides | reverse complement strand
ATATATATATATATATATATATATATATACACATATACAGACACGCATATATCTATCTTTTTACCTATCTCTCTATGTGGTACACACTAGCTTTAGCTAAAGCATGCGATAAGAGAAGGTCACTCTGATATAAGACCAGATATGAAGTGAATGGCATTGGATATTTTAAAGACTTTTTCTTGCGCTTGAGATCATGGCTCTGCCACATTTCCGAGCCTTCAACCAATACTAGCCTTGAATAGCTTACCCTGATATGTCTCTGGATCGTATCAGTATGGTGGAAATGGTCTGTAATGTGGCGTGCAATATTTATTGGATCTAATATTTTACATCATGCAATGAGCGGTGAGGCGATATTATCATGCCCGGTTGAATTGGAGGGCGTCGTGGAGAGCATGGAAGCTACACAAGAGAACCAGGGCGAAGTCGACTGCTGCTGATATATATATATATATATATATATATATA
>NC_068983.1:127483711-127490732 GCF_001194135.2 Octopus bimaculoides | reverse complement strand
TATACATATTCAGATGAATATGGTACGTAACGTGAGGCACTAGAATTTAGTACGTTATTATCCATACAATTTCAAAATAAAGTGATTAAAATCAAATTAAGCAACAAGGATATGCACAGTTAATGCAATACGATAGATTCAAGCAACTCCATCTAATTGAACAATGCAATCATAACGTCAATTTGAATACAGAGCAATCCTCAGCTGCATAAATGCATAGAATTTTATTAAATTAAAACAGATGGACACATTAGTATAATTTTACCTAAAATCTCCAAAAAGGTAAGGAGATAGACATAGGACATACTGTCTTTACATCAGCTTAGAAGCTACTCAAGTATCAGGAAGAAAAACTTGTTAACGATTTTGCTTGTCACAGGTTGTATGGGGTCAGTTTTAATTAATAGACTAGTTTAACAATATTTGTATATCTAAGGCCAAAAGAACAAGGAGCAGTACATGTTAGAAATAAATGCTAAAACTTGCTATGGAAAAGGTGGCACACTGGGAATAGAGAGAAAAAAACAGGGGATGAAGAAGAAAAGAGAAAAAAGTGAGAAGATATGGTATAGTGAAGATAAATAGAGAGTTAAAAAAACAGTCGAAGGAAAGGGAAATGTGAGAAAAGTTAAAAGAAACTATTAGTTGCAATTCAGAATATGCATCGAATATATACAGAAAGCATGCGTAGTACTTAGGCGATGTGTTATCGATTATAAAACATCCAATAGATAGAGAAATTCTATTGATAAAACACTATTAGTTAGTAAGTGTGTGAAACTTATAAAAAAAGATCACAACTCCCCACAAAATAAATAAATGAGAAACGGAGTTACAGATATAGAAATGAAAAAATCGGAATATAACGGAACGAAATTCAATTTCGAAATATATAATCTTTTCTACTATAGGCAGAAGGCCTGAAAATCTGGGTAGAGTGGCCAGTCGATTAGATCGAATCCACTACGCAACTGGTACTTAATTTATCGACCTCAAGAGAATGGAAGGCAAATCGACCTCGGTGCAATTTGAACATAGCGGCAGACGAAATACGGCTAAGCATTTCGCCCGGTGTGCCAACGATTCTGCCAGCTCGCCGCCTTAACTTCGAAATATATAATGACATGGAAAAATATACATGGGAATATGTGATAATCAATAGTGCAAGAGTGATGCATGTAATTTTAAGGTAATTCTATGAAAAAAATTATGAAATAATGTAGAATAATATGAAAGAGCTTAGTGGACATTCCTTTAAATCATTTGGTGGTCGATAATATTCCTAATGAATCAGAAGGAAAGAACTTCATGAAATTATACAAAACGTCCAAAGTACCGATCAGAAGGAAACAATCCATGTTCAGAATTACGGAAAACGCGAAAACACATCCAATATATTCGACTACATACTCATTAATTCTTCTAACTGTTTCAGTCATATGAGAGTGGCCATGCTGGTGTACCACCTAGAAGTGTTTTAGTTTAAAAAATTGGTTCCAGGAATTATCTCTAAGGCAAAGTACTTATTTTATCTAAACTTTTGATGACCCGCCCGCTAGATTACAGGCGCGTAAACACACCAACGATAGTTATCAAACTGTAATAGGGGACGACCAAAGACACAATGACAACACGTAAATACACACACACATGTACACATACGTACAGATATATATGTACACTCACTCGTATGTATAGATATATTCTACACACAGGCGTAACTCTAGCCTTCAGTATGGCCGCCACAAGTATCGCCAAATCACTACCACCTGTTATTATTATATGAAGTGAGCTAACATCATATGAGAATGACTACGTTAACGTTACCACCTTCAATTCGGCTTCTTTACTAGTCGTTATAATCAATGACATTTTTGTTAACGAATGCAACAAAATATCAATCACTATTGCTTGTTAAATACTAGTCACAACTGATGATTAAGTACTAGTTACCATTGGGTTGACTAGCAATCAATACTTGACACTGATGATTAGTGTATAATACTTCAGGTAATAAGTAATAATACCACTGTTATTTTATTTATAATTACCAATGTCCTTTTATTTATAATTACCGCTTTTATTCATTACCTCTGGTAATTAGGTAACGATTAGCACTGTCAATTAAATAATAATTTATATTTGCAATGATGGAATAGCCATCACTGGCAATAATCCAAGAGATACTGCATTGACATGAGTTTTGTTGACTGTTTTGTTTTCACCATCTTTCGAAAATGTTGATATCCAAAAGAGAAGCAGTAGCATATTTTTTGTTTTTATTATTTCTAGAGGGAGAACCGACAGAATCGATAGTTCTTCGGATGAAATGCTGCCATCTGTCATTACGTTCTGAGTTCAAATTCCACCGCGGTCGACTGAACATATTATCAATTCTGTGTATCGACGACATAAGTAACAATTAAGTGCTGGAGTCAATAAAATCCCTCTCACTCAAATTTCAGGCCTTGTTCCTATTGCAGAAAGGATTAATTGTGTTATGTCAAAGAGCAAAAAATTATGTCAGTGAATAATAAGCTACTATCAAAAGTATAGAATTGTAAAGTGAAACATATTTGAGGTGTGAAGTATCAGTTGTTACAATTCTAGACTTATTCGACTTATTCTACGCTGATTGCTGTATTAGGAAGTTGTATAAGAGACTGGATTGTTGATACAAAATACGATGCAATTACTTAAGGGACCTGTTGACCGAATCATTAGGTCACTTCATACATAGAATATTTAATGTAATTGACCGCAATCTGTGAGTACAAAAACATCGCTTTCATTCATTCATGGTTTATAAACAATTTGTTTCATTTGTACTGGGAGTAATAAGTCTCACTGTATTTTTCTGAATGGAAAAGCCTTATTATAATTTGGAGAGATATAATTTCTACTATCTTTAACCTCTCAGGACATGTAGTATGTCATGGCAACATACTAATTACTCCATCACGAATTACGACCAGTTAAATTATATCGATAGCATTACTTTCGAAATCTAACCTGATAATGAGAAAGTTCAGGATTAATAAAATCAGTTATTATATAATAGTTATTATAATAACAGGGTAAAACCAGTTATATTAAAGGGCCTAGAATTTATAGAGTTGTTGTCTTTCAACCTGTAAAGTACTATATACATGTGTTTCAGCTTTGAGCATGCATTTAGACCTTAGGTAATAATTCATTGCATACATTTATCACCAGCCTGTGATGGAGTTACACCTCATATAATTATATCAGCAGAATTCTTAAGGAAGTTGTTCGATGGTTAACTACGTACTGTAGACGTCGATGCATAATCCTATCATAAAAGAAGCTTCAGTCGTGATCAAGCCATACAACTTCAACATAGCTCTGAGCAAGCATACCCCTTTCAGCTGGTGCTCCATACATTCAGATGCTATTTCGGTTCAGGCAAGTTTGAATGAATAAAGCAGTCATCATTGTTGATCCAGGCATAACAAATTTCTGAGCGAAGAACGTAGCGATGAATGAGCACGCTTTTCGTAAAAAAATGACATTTCAGCCATGAACACTACACCTTTCTCTTAATAGCTTCGTATATCTACAACTACATGATCCAATGTTCACTTATTTTTAAAGTAATATTTTCTAATTTGATGAAGTTTAATTTTACTTTACTACAAAGTTATGGCTAGGATAAGTACGATCAAAATATAACAAATCTCCTTAATGTACTGAACTATACTTTCTACGAAATTTATACAGAATATATAAAAAAAAATATTACCACTGGTAACCTTCGATTTTTCTACCCAAAAGGGTTTTAACCCACTATGTACATTCTGATATTTAGTGCTTCATCTACTTCGAGTTGTCACTGACAAATATAATTTTCCAAACGTGTATTTAATTTTGTTTTATTATTTTAATGCCAATTTAATGCTAATACAAAATTGTCCAATATGTGGTTTAGGATATTTAGTCAGATGCACGCGTCTATGGTAAAGTTCAAACACTAACACATTAATATTATTAATTCATTTGCGTCTCGACGGAAATCCTCTTTATTCTAATGGGGCAAAGTTCATGACTTCCTCAAGGAAAATATCAGAATAAAAGAAATTTGATTTCACAGGGAATTTAAGCGGCGGCATTAACGATATTAAAATTTATTACACAGGGAAGCCCTCTACATACCAGTACAAAAACTCTTTCCGACTGTTTAGCAAAATAATAACAACAGTAGTAGTAGTAGTAGCAGTAGTAGCAGAAGAAGAAGAAGAAGAAGAAGAAGAAGAAGAAGAAGAAGAGAAAGGAAAGGAAGTAGAAAAAGAGTTACAAGCATTTGCTGTGGTAGGAATAACGATAAAAGCAGCAACAGCAAGAACAGCAGCAGCATATGCTAATGATATTTCGATTTGCAGAAATGAACAAACACTGCGACATGCGCGCGCACGCATTACGCCGCCTTGTAGAAGTTTAGCCGAACGAATTGATCTCAGTACGAATGTTTTGTAAGTCTAGTGTTTATTTTAACAGCCACTTTCGTCGAAGTGATAAGTTACGAGGGAGCAAACACACCAACATCAGTCGTTAAGCAGTGGTGGAGGGAACACAGTAATAAAAATACACACATATATATATATATATATGTGTGTGTGACGGACTCCTTTCAGTTTCCGTCTACTAAATGCACTCATTAGGCCTTTAAGATTACGCAAGTTTCCTCGTATGTACATATATATATAATTTGTGCATACACACACACACACACACACATATATATATATCTTTATGCGTGTATCTCTCTCTTGCTCTCTCTCTCTCTCAATATATGTATGTATGTATATATATATATATATATATATATATATATATATATATATATATATACCTGTCCTCATTTTGTTTGTTGTCAACACAACGTTTTGGCTGATATACTCTCATTTTTGATAATATTATTCACTGCCTGGAATCGAACTCGGAATGTTGGGGTTAGTAGCCCGCGCTCTTAGCAACTACGCCATATGCACGTGGGCAGTTATTGAGTGAAATTTTAGGGCTTATAAATCAAATATTTTCCAATCCTTCCTTAATACCAGTTCCCGCATGCTATTCATATCTGCACTCGATCTGCGCAGGATGTGGTTGCGTCCTGGTATATGTGCTGCTTCTTTTAGTTTTCGTATTTTTCAGTGGTGTTCACTGTCTATTATTTTAACTTCATCCCACAGGGGAAGGCGGTCTCCATTTTTCCATACATGATCAGCTATACCCGAATTATTAATATCTCCGCAGGTCACAGCTTTGCGATGCTCCTCTACCCTTATTTTGAGGGTACGGCATTTTTCGCCTTTGTATAACCAAGCACGGCTACATGGGAGGGAGTGCACACACTCTTTGGTCATATTCCCTTCAATTTGTTGTTTTACCCAGAGGGGATATTTGCGAAGTCTTGTATTACACTTGAGTGCCTTCCCTGAATGAAATAGATCGATAGTGAGATTCTACTTTTATGGCAAAATATGCACCTAATTCAACGAAATTATAAATGTTACTCTGATTATTATGCATAATGTGCAAAACATATAGACTTTTTTTGTAGATTAGGTAGGCATAATTCACTCCTGCCTTTCAATCTCAGTATTAAAACTACACACTGTACTGCTGTAGTACACGTGGTGTGTACTTTTCTGCAACAACGTTTTCTTTACACGCTATATACAGGCAGAAGTAAATCTGCCTCTAACTCAGGCGCGCGCCTATGTTTCATCTTATGTTTTCGTGTTTATTTTTATCTCATAAACGTCGCCAACTGCGTACAATGAGTAATTACTCACGGCACGTGCCTGATATAAACATATACATATATATATATATATATATATAAATGTATACATAGATACAAGTATACACGCACACACAGATATATGATTATTTGCGTGCGTGCTTATGCATTCACACACACACACACACACACACACACACACACAGCTGTGTGAATATCCTTTTCAGAGATTATACATTAATAGTATTATTTGCAGAATTACATTAAGCGCTACCTCGGTGTATTTATAGTGCAATTCTTTGAAATTGTCGTGTAATTTCTTCCTCTGATGTCTTTATTCGCCTTCATCTGTCAATTCTTGGCTACTTTCCATTTGCTAGCTACATCCTTCTCTATTCCTCTCCTTTAACCGCTATTTTTAAAATGCTTTATTCATTATCGTAACTTAAATTCGTCTTAATATTTTATTCCTAATCCTGTTCTTTGTATTTTTGTGTCTGTTTGTTAATCCTTACTTCACTGCTAAGAAGATTTAAGCGATACTCTGTTGCCAAATCCTAAAGAGAATTCAATGATGAGAGGCAGAGACAAAGATAGAAAAATACGAAGAAGAGACGTTGTTTAGCAATCATCTAACTGGGATAGACGCCATATGTACTAATCCAGGGTGTCAAACTTTCATATGTAAACCAATCATTTACTTATTTTAAACAAACTACCTCTCTCGCTGGATTAACCATACACACAGGAAAGTATATTTGGACATTAATATCGAGTGTCTGGAATTCATGTTTTTAATTTTTGCCAAAAATTAATAACAACATTTTAGATATTAGTTAAAGCGAGTTGTATTGCAGCAATAGTATAAAAGTTATATAGTAGATCATGTGTCACATGGAATAATAATGTCTTCAAAATATACATATATGCACACACGAGAATACACACATAAGCACACACACACTCAGAAATCGAATGTGGTGCATATTGAAAATATTTATGCATGTTCAAAAGAAAACTAAATACCCTTCTCTCTGTTTCAATCACTTTTCAATCCCTGGGCCGCGTTCAGGTTGTTACAAATGTGATTAGGGGTGGAGGCAGTAGAGTGAAACCCTACGTAGTATATTCACACATATGAAAACAAAAGAATTACATGAATCTTTTTCAATTAACCATACGTAAAAGTATGTAGGAATGCATAGGCAAATATATGTATATATATATATATATATACATATATATATATACATATAT
>NC_068983.1:127478431-127483648 GCF_001194135.2 Octopus bimaculoides | reverse complement strand
ATATATATATATATATATATACATAAGGATAAGATCGAAATTTAAGTATCGATTTTATCAAGTGGTCATCATGGGAATAAAGACCATCAAAGGTAACAATTATTTAAAATTATGATATAGGGTATCAAAGAGATATCACCACGCTGAAAATATCAATCAAATCTTAACTCTAAACCACAATAAATGTTCATATAGCACCAGGAGCGAAGACGAAGAGACAAAACAAACAAGCAAAAATTACTGGATAATTTCAGATCCCGGAGTTCTGGCTTTACAAAAGAAATGCTTTGCCTCATGACGACACTGACACCTCTCAACACTCATCGATCCTGCCTCATGGGAAAGCTGGTACTTGCCTTCATCGTCAATGAAAATACATGAACATACACCAGGCTCTAGAGGATTAAGGGGGTAATTAAATAAATAAACAGGTCTCGTCTGTGGAAACGTATGTAGCGATGTATTAGATATTCACAAACCCCATCCGGGTATTATTGTTGTTATTATATTTATCCCACCGGTATAACCGTGATGCAACCTCGAAAATCTGATTCACTAGTCAGTATCATTAAAAGGTAGCCAGCATCATGAAATAGCAGCTTTCTTTGCATACTCCGTGGGCGGAGATGACGAGTATAATCACGAGGATGAGTACGAGGGCGACCGCGTAACGAGAAACTAGAAGGACAAGGAGAATGTCCACGTGAATCAGCAGCGAGCAAGGCCACGGGCATACTTGACGATTCCACGCCGGGCATTTTCGGCGAAGCTTCCGGAACGCGCTAGATGGCGGCAGAGATTGATGGGGAGGAATGTACTCCGGAGAAGGAGCACGATCATTGTACACGGACCGGAACAGACAGGAGAGAGGGAGCAGAAAGGAGAGTTCCCAGTTAAATACGAGCGTGTCCGCGTGCTGGAGTCGGTCTTAGCCCGGCGACCAGGTATTTCTTCAAAATCCCGTCAGGCATGGCAGAGCGGCGGATCTCCTCGGCCGATCTGCTCAAATCTCTTAATGTTGTCGGAGACCGTCTGGGGTGTGACGGTCACTACAGCTTGGTTATACTCTCACCGCGTTCTTGCAGCGTCCAGACAGACTGCTATGTGGTATTGAGCACTAGTAATGGGTGCTACCGGTAGAAGACGCGTGACGGGCGGCAGGAGGCCCGATAGCATACACACAGATGAACATGAGCATGAGAAAGAAAACGAGCAAAGGTATGCTAGAAGACTCAGCGCCTACAAGAAAATCACGTCCACAAGAACGGGGACAGCAAGAGCGAGCACGAGCGCTAACGTGAACATATAAGATACGGACTAACACACTCGAGTACGATACGTCCCACTGACGACCTTCCAACGGGGATGCTGCCTGCTTTGATGTGCAGCAGCCGAATATACGACGCTCATATCCACGCAATCGGAGACGATGACCACAATCATGAGCGCATAACAAATGAACACAGCCACTTGTGGTCAATAACGCATAATAATAATGAACTTCTTGACGCGCCGGACGCGATATCAACTGCGCGCACGTGGACACGCGAGCGGACACAACGAGCAGGAGCACGACCACATAATACACGGACACTGGCACATACACACACACAACAAACATATTTTTACATATACATATCATACATATATGTATATATATATATATATATATATTAACTTAAAATCTGTTAATTAATCATATATTAATTAATATCGATTAATTATCAGGACCTCCTGATATATATATATATATATATATATATATATATATATATATATATGCATATAAATTTAAAATTTAAATAAGAGCTTTGACGCTAATATCCATATATATGTTCAAGTGTATTACCTATGTAAACATTTCTGTATAAGGTCAATTTTAACTCTTAATACAAGTTAAATAAATTACCTTACACATCCTCAGGGTAAAATGTAAGCACCAAAAAAAATTATAATCTCTAAGGCTTACATCCAAAATTCCTCCATGATCAATAACTGTATGTTATACAATAGTAACTAAATCTTTAAATAGTGAACGCTATTTATAAAATAAAAAAAATAAAAAAACATGTCCTCTACTCTAAATTTTAATTAAAATGTCCACCGAATAAATAATAACAAAAAACTTCATCATCAATAAATTCCGTCTAAGGGAGACAACACTAATAATATTATTAATTATAAACAATCAAGTAATACGAATTATTGATCATTGGTAATAAATTCAATTATAAACTAATGTACAATTAGATTATTAAAATATCCTGTATTTTAAACATTATATTATATTATAATACCCGATCATATTGAAATTAATAATTTATTTAAACCAGGAAAATGTATGCCTAAGAAAATGACTACATCTGAAAGCATTGTATGTGAGTTTATCTAGTAACTTACCCTTAGAAAATAATATAAAAAATAATTCTAGATTACACAACGAGCAATATATTTTGCCTTTATCGCAAGGGAAAGACTTTCCAATAATTGACCATTGTAACGAATATTGCTTTTGCTTTTTTTTGTTCCTTCAGTTCTCAAATAAATTTACTAAGACTAGTATTCGCCATTTTACTTTTATCTCTAAACGTATTATAATGATTCGATATCCGTTTACAAATTTGTCCAGAAGAACAACCCACGTATATGGTAACAGCTGTTTGGGTCGTTACCTTACATTGATAAACTATGTTCTTCGATCTGTGGCGTGTCTATGTCTATGCCGTAAGGCATAGACATAAGATTTAAACAGGCACAGGGAGGAATATAGATGAAGAAGAATGAAAGTTACACAGTGAAATCAATGAGGAGGGAAAGTAAGTATGAAGAGAAGGACAAAAAATGTGAGAGAGGTGGGAACGAAAGAACGAAAGAAAGAAGGAAAGAATGAAAGCATTCAAAGAATAATAGAGTCGTACAAAATTTGCATTTATGTATATACATATAAGAGACCAAAGTGTACGTACACCGCTATATCTTATATATAAAAAATACAAAAAAAAGGGACAAGAACGCAAACATGCAGACAATTAGGTGATACGAAAAAAGGGACAACAAAATATCCAGACAGACGATACAAGGAATACATGGTTGGGTCATTCGGAGTTTTCCATCCTCAGTCAAATTCCAGATTAACTTTGCAATTTCGGCTGGTTACACTGGAGATTGCTCCAATCTGACCAGCCCCAAGGGGAAATTAAACTACGAGCATTAGATTCCTTGGAAGAAAGCAGCGAATGTATACGAAAACAATGTCGGAAAAAGACACATACACACACATATACACACACACACACACACACACATACACACACACACGCACACACACACACACACACACACACACACACACACACACACACACACACACACACACACACACATATATATATATATATATATATATATATATATATATATATATATACACATACATACATGTTTATACATTTAGCATATATATGTTTCTGTATATACGTGCACATATATACGTATTTATAAGATAGCGCATACGAATATACACTTATATCACCATATATTCATTTGATTGGACATAATTGCAGCTTTCAAAAAGTGTTCTTTTCTATGCGTTTCTTGATTCAACACTGAATGCAATGAACCAGTGATACGTATCATATTTGCATTGCTGAGCACTTGTATGTGCATAATGGGATTCTTAAACGACACATTTTTATCTGGCTAGAGAAACATTGTGGTAACTTGGCTAACTATGGAACAGTTGTTTCCGTTAACATTCAGTGAAACGTTCACGAGTGAATCATCAGTTGCTAGGGGATAAATAGCGGCAGCATATGCTTTAAAGAAAGTATAAAAAAATATGAATTGATAATATATTATTGAAGAAGAATCTAGGGATGTGATTGTGTGCCATTGTGTTGTTTAGTTGTCATGCCATTTCCAAGACTCTCAATGACAGGATTTCTTCACCTTCCAATGAAATATGGAATGTGAGATGATTCAATTGAATATGTCAGATATCATCGATAAGAGGAAGAAATGGAAATTTTAGCTCGAAATATTTATAATACAGTCCCTCTTTATTGATAACACCTTGCGTATTTTAGGAGAGAGTTTCAGAAACAAACATATTCTTATTTAATAGCTATTAAATGTAAAGTACACCGAGAAGTATACGAAAAAAGCCGACGTTAGCCAAAATTTAGCAAATTCAAAATCCTGATTTTACTTAGCTTCGACAAGCATTGAAATTTACAAATATACTGAAATGAGTATCAACGCAAATTCTTCATCTTACATGTAGAGTCTCCGGGTCCAGAAACAGTAACGAAATCTTACTCATATAAGAGGCTATGCTGTACAATACAAGTCAGTGCATGTTAGACAAAATTGATATGGATATTAAGTCGAACAGAATGTACACACCAAGTAAATATTTGTGTTAAATGATTCTTTGAGTACAAATAAGGGCCGAGCAAGGTCAGAACAAATACAAAAAACAGCCACATGAGATAATATTGCACAATGAAACAAGAGTAAAGATGGTAACGACCGCAGTAACGTTCGTTCCAATACAACATGTACGTTTAAGTGGGGTTAAATATTACCTGTCGGTATCGATACTGCCATTGTCGCTAATATATATATTTAAAAGCAACAACTGTCACAACAGCACTACCTCTACCACTAAATTTAAACAGCACCAAATGCTATACATTAAAACATAAGAACAATGATTATTATCTATAATTTAGATACAATGTGAAGCAGGTGACTGCATTTATATACATGCATACGACCTCGCCTGCACCTACACACATAAACACACGCACACACACACATAAACACACACACACACACTCTCATACACACATATATGTAGGTGCAGGCGTGGTTCTGGGAGTAGGCGCAGGCTTGGCTGTGTGGTAAGATGTTTCCGTCTCAAGCCCATTTCTGGGTTCAGTCTGACTACGGGGTAACTTGCGCAGGTATCGTCTACTATAGTTCCAGGCTAACTAAAAGCTTTGTGAGTGAATTTATTAGGCGGGAACTGTTTGTCTCACATCAATACTTGACAACAGGTGTTGGTTTGTTTACATTCCCCGCAACCTAGCAATTTGAACAGATACACCGAAAGTGTTATATAAAAAAATATGAATTGATAATATATTATTGAAGAAGAATCTAGGGATGTGATTGAGTAGCAACGTATATATATATATATATATATATATATAT
>NC_068983.1:127475228-127478403 GCF_001194135.2 Octopus bimaculoides | reverse complement strand
AGGTAAAGGTTATAGGCGAGTGTGATTCCATTTATCAAACAACAATTTTGAAAGACGGGAGGAAAATGTCTTTAGAGTTGAGACACCTGCATGAACATCGCAACTTGTCATGCATAATGTCTATAGTCTCTGCAATCACTAATTTGAATGAAATAATTTGTAGCAGACAAATTGTTTCCGAAGTAAGTACTTTAATGAAATTTCATGAAAAGGACTGTAGTAGAGTGCTAGCCTTTCGTAACTGTCTCAGGATGTTGTCATAATAATCTCCATTGGTGGGGTGAAACTTCTGAAATCAATAAACGCAATGTTTTTTTTTTTTACATCTAAAATACTAAGGCCGTCATATTCCATGCTGAGGAAATGACGTTATAATTTTTTGTAGGAGGTGACGATGGGTTTTTTATTGGGTTGCTGCAACGTTTCTACTTTCGTCATAGACATACACTTTGTATATACTTTAAGTCAGGAAACATAAATGGCATTACTATATATATCTCTGATGACTCACTACCGTGTGTCTCAGTGACATATGACTAACTGTCTCTGCAATCATCTACAGTATTAAGCACACATATAGATATACGCAGATACCGCTACACATTGGCATCCATATACTTATACACACATCACCTAAACATTTTCTGTCTCGTTTTCTCATTCCTCATTCGCACCTCTATATACTCAGTAAATATTTAATTGCTCTGTTATTCCATTTCTGTTGTTACTTTTGAACAAGTGAAAGTTCGATTCATAAAATACGTATTCTTAAAAATCAGCTTTAACGAATAGACTGAGAGTAAGTAGAGTAAACAAATATGTAGTTCAAAGGTGGCCATAGTTATATATTAATAGTTATCGTCAAACCAAAATAGGACGAATGCTGCCGTTGATTAGCTCCAAGAGGCCATCGCCTCTAGCTAGCTATGTGACACGAAACTGTGTCCATTATAATCTTCGAACGGGGGATGTCAGCCGCTTCCCCTTAGAGAGACTTAGAAATATTAATATTTCCATAGTTATAGAGCACATGGAATACTAATACAAATAAAATAGTAAACACGCTTGTATAAGCATGGGATTAACTTCGTTTTATATTAACAATTAGTGTGCATCAAGATTTAATATCTTTTAATCAGTACAAGTGCTATGTATTATTGACAAACACTAAATCGTCGTAGCACACACATAGCTATATTGAAACAGAAACACACGCGACACACACGCACGCACACACACAAACACTTATATGTATAAACATAAATGCGTGGAGTATGATACCTCTCATATATATATAGGTAATGAAAAGTTATAGAGGTGAACTCTTTTCAAGAAACAACAGCGTAGGGCTCATTTTATAGTGCGATTAGTTTAAAATATTAATTTGAAAGAGGCAAGTACCAAGGTCAATAGTTCTCCCCATCGAAGCCGACACATATCTAAACACAGAGGGCATATATAAACCATTATAAGAAATGCGAACGTATAACATACAAAAACATATATATACATATAATAGTGTAATTCCGTACCCAAATCAAAGTTGGATACGTAATTGCATAAATACATACAGATAAATTAAGAAGTCCAAGCCGATGAAATAACAGTTCAAAATAATCAAAAAACGAAGTCCTAAAATGAGTTCAATAAATAGAAAGAGTCGTACGGCCGTTTCCGGAAATGTGCGAAGAAGTGTGTTGGTAAGACCTTTTGAACTTCATTCATCCACGTTTCCTTCACAAGTGAATATGTAGGGATTTTGAGTTTAAAAATCCCCCATAAAATTACTACTTTAATATATGTATATATATATATATACATATGTTTGTGTGTGTGCGTGTGTGTGTGTGTATGTGTGTGTGTGTGTGTGTATATAAATATATATATATAAAAATATATATGTACATAGGCGCAGGTGTGGCAGTGTGGTAAGAAACTTGCTTCCCACCCATATGATTCCGTCTCAGTCGGCACTTTGGGCAAGTGCCTTCTGTTGTAGCCTCCGACCGACGAAAGCCATCTGAGTGGATTTAGTAAACAGAAACTAAAAGAAGCCTGTCGTATGTACATATGTGTGTGTGTATTTGTGTGTCTGTGTTTATCCCCTCACCGTAAATAGACTACTCCCTACTGTTGGCTTTCTTTGATATCCGATCTGCTATTTCCTCTAACTCGGTACTAGGTGTAGTTCATAATATATCCTCATTCATTTTTAAACACCTAATTGATAGGTAGTACTCTACTTTTATTAAAACTTCATTGTCATAAAAGTTAGAGCTTAGTATTAAATTGTTCTCGTACCCTCCCCCAAATTTCAAACAATATGCACTGAATACCCCTAAGTTCTGTGTATCTCTTTCCTCATCCCTTTGCCATTTAGCATTAGCTAGAGATTCCGATACCCCGACCCTATGCCTAATTGGCTTGTATGATTTTATTTTTCTTCAGCCTTAATTTTCATTTATTTATTCTTCCTTTGTTTATCACTAATTTATTTCATAACTTGTCCTTGCTCCCAACTGATCTAAGCCTACTATAATAAATTATCACCTATACCCAATTCCACTCTACCTATGAACTAATCTAGCAAATTACTATCTCACCTGGGTCGGTGATCTTAGATATAATACTACAGACTTTCAAGAACTATATTCTTAACCTCAAAGACTAACTTATTTGGTCATTCTCCCATCTCGTAGTTGGCCTCGACAAACTTCAACCCCTTGCCTGCTTTATTCTTGTGATATTCTTTGTAAACTTACTTCTCAGCAGATGATTACAGTCTTTTATTATGGAGTTACGCTCTATTAAAAATTTACTTAAGTTACAGTTGTAATGAGCTGACAGTTATCCATCGTATATTATTACTCATTTGATTATTACACACCAAGTGAATTTACAACTTGTCGGACACCATAAAGTATACCAACAACTTACTATTCAAAGTAACGCGTGATTTGCACCAACCCCTATGCGCTAAACACTCATAGGATTGGTTTTCTCTATATCCACAACTGAAATATTCTGTTTGATACTCACCAACCATAGGTCGGATTAACAGAGATTATTCGCCCCTCACTGGTACATATCCATTCAATTATCTGATTCTATGTGAATCCATATTTTACTATATATATATATATATAAATATATATATATATATATAAATATATAT
>NC_068983.1:127470013-127474999 GCF_001194135.2 Octopus bimaculoides | reverse complement strand
ACCTTCACTATTATATGGTTTCAATTTCAATTACTTTCAATATGTATCTATATATATGTATGTATGTATGTATGTATGTATATGTATGTATGCATATGTATGTTTATGCGTATGTATTTGTGTGTATGTATGTGCCTATGTATTATGCTGCGGAACATGTTCTGAGTGTAATTAATATACCAGTTTATTTTCCGTTTTAATATACCCATTGAGAGGCACTTAGACACCGATTAGCTTCTATTAGCACACCATCCAGGAGATGGGTATTTTTGTTATGAAATCATCGGTCCCACATTTTCTGGGTCTTTGTTAAAATATGCACCAACTTGATATTGGCGATATTCGTGCGTGGTTTTATACAAACCATCACCACTATAACCATATCACAATTTGGTTTCTTTAATTACTTAACTTGTTCTCATTGTAGTTATTCTAATATATCTTAATTCATTTAGAAGCCAAACTACTAAAAGTGGAAATGAGCATAGAATAAGAAATTATTAGATGAAATTACGCACAGTGGTCATCCTTAATAGATGGCCGCTTTATTGTTACAATTTGTGAACATTTATCGAATCTATATCTTTCACATTTGACAAAACACAATTTAATATACAGACAAGGTTCTTTCCTCCAATCAGGAGATGGCGACGAAAGAAGCCTAATGACATTTTAAACTTATAGCATGCTTGCCGGTTGTATTTGATTAGTTATCCAGTTTTTGCAGTGGATATTCTATATATATTTAAATAAATCCGTGAAAAAGAAGCTAGAGGTTTGAATTGAAATCAAGTATTGAGACTGCAAGAAACATTATCATGTCTTCTTGAACGTTAAAGTGGGATTGTGACAATAAATGCAGATACGTAAGATATATCATCAGCATATTTAATAAGCTACTACACTCTGACAATATCATGTAATGGATGTGACAAAACCAGCTTTTATGATAGCTTATGTTGTGTCATCTCTAACACATATAGGCTTCTACTTGACTTTTATTCTAGGGCACGTTCCGCTTCTGATGCTTGGTCTGGTGCAATTGACATGTACAATGTAACATAGTGGATAGCTATAAATCATTAGTTGTTCTTTTAAAATGATCGTGGCGTCTCTGATATAATCACACAGTCTCGGCAACCAAAGGGAAAATAAGATAAAATAACGTAAATGGCGCTCGGGCTAAGGACCAGCATTCGAGTCATTATAAATGATCAGGATATAGGAAAAAAATATTCAATCGTTCGTTCCATACAAATGAATGACTGTCGGAACATTCTTTGTTCCACATGTATATTTCAGAACTTCAAATACACAACATCATAACCTCAAATAGTTTAGATATATAGACATCAAATCACCCAGGGTTACACATGATAAACGTGACTTCCAAAAATATGAAACGTCAACATTACAGAAGCATTTCAATACACTTAGATGTACAGTAAAACGGAAACGTTTTCTGCTTCCAATAGTTTACTATATCTAACTTAAGTAGCAAAATTGGTTTGACGAAAGGAATATGAAGTTCAGGTTTAATCATACAATACATAACAAATAAATATCTGATGACTACTCCAAATACAGAGAGACGTTTTATTTGAGTTACCATGTCAGTACTAAAGCATTTATGAGGCATAGAAAAAAAGTTACGGATCTAACAATTGCAGTTCTACTCTTTGACTGCTGATGATTTGGGTGACTATCTAGTTATGATAAAACACAGGCATTCTCTTGGCCTCCTGACAGTTGACAAAGTGGAACATCCAGCAAACGACGGTTGATGGGAAAGAGGACTGGAGTAGCACTCCCTTTATATTAGTTACTTCTGAGTAATCTGGAGCAACGAGAAATGAAATCTGACTTGATGATACGGTTCGCTCGTCATTCTAAGCTGTAAAGACTCGATCCAATGATCATCAGCCGAATATTCTAAGCATTTTCCTATGCAACATCACGCACTTCGTACACACATGTTTATATACACACATAACCTGAATGCATAAACATTTACAAAAAGCAATTATACAGGTGGAATACATCTGATAAAATCTTATTGATAAGCACGCACTAGGGATCACACGAAATGACCTGGAACAAAGAGGCAAAAGAATAATACTGTAGTGGAAATTGATAATTACTATATACATGTTAACATAATGTTGCCTATTTGTAAATAAATGTGTGTTTGTGTGTGTGCGTGTGTGTGTGTGTGTTTATGTGCGCACACACACACACACACACACACATATATATATATATATATATATATATACATGCACGCATACACACTTGCATACGTTCATACATACATATATGCATGCATACATACATATATACATACATACACACACACATATATATATATATATATATATGAACTAATGAAAAACTTGCAGTTACTGTAACTGATCGTATAAAGGTAGATTAATATCTGAATTTTGGGGAATTCATAGATACGAAAGTGATTGTGTCAGCACTGACCCTGAGAAGCCAGGCCTCATAAAACGAGAAATCACACGGTCAATTAGGAGATTACTGCTACACTCCATTAAAGAACTGCAAAACTAAAAACAATTATTTTAGTGATTTAGCATGAAATAAGAACCACTATTGTTCAGGTTGAAGACATACAAAGATATATGTAAAATCATGCACTGGAATTTATGCCTGCATATACGTATATATGAGCATGTATATATTTATATATGAACAAACATGCGCACCTTAATATATGTTGATAAGTATACGTACAAGCCTCTACATACAGAAATATACATATGTACAAATGTCTTACCACTATGCGATATTATTACATTTCACACTACCAATATTATATATCATCTTTAACTAATTTATTATGATTAATTTAAACAAGCGAAGCTCTGTGCTTCAAAGTGGTATTATGATATCAATGACAGGTTGTCTTAAATATTCATGTAAATGACAGTACATATATCTGTTACATCATTTAATGTCCAGGATTACACGGTGTTTTGCAACACGATTAGTTTTCTTTTTAAATGTCATGAAATTTTAATTTTTGTCTAATGTGCAAAGCCGGAACTGCGTGCGGCGTATTATTGAAACTTAAATGCGCAGCGATGTTTAAAAAGGTTAAATAAATTTCTGGGGAAATGTAACAGAAAAAGAAACGTACTTAGCTTTACCTATGTTATTTATTTCCTTCGAGGACAGACAAAATGTGTGCTATATTTTATGGCAGACGTTTGGAATTATTGCACAAGGCTTCTTTCACTGCTAACATTTGCACTGTAATTACCGGTGTAATTGATGGGGAAATTGGAATTGATATCATAAATGGAGTTGATACAATTTTATTAAAACGTTATATTTACTTTATCATTTAACTTACTTTAAAGCTGTCAGTCGTAACATATATAACGTCTAAAGTAATTTATGAACATGGTCACTACGTATAAAACTTGGCCTATACATAGTGTAGCTCATTAAAATGATCGAATTCTCTAATATTCAGTGAAACCGATATATTTGCGTTAAACATCCATATAATTTTCATAATAACATTCTTAATTTTCTTAATCGTTATAGCCTTATAATTTCATCATTTATAAATAATCACAAAATGACTCTCTTTGTTCTTTTCAATATTTCGAATTTTCTAGTGGCACGGAATACGGATGCCGATATATGTTATAGAAAGTAAAATCTTTGTTTAATACTGAAAGTAGGTTTCGGCTTTGAATTTCTCACGTTTTCCGGTTCAACTCTGCCTAATTCAAAATTCATGCATTCAGATTTTAGATGTTTGCTAGAAATATGATAACTGATATTGCCTCGCTTCAGTTGTACCAACCCTTGAAAAATAAATGGTAATCGGAGGGATATGCACTCAAATCATAAAACGATGAAGCAAAACACATAAAGCACTTTGTTCTAAGTAGTGACAACTCTTACAATCCATCACTAAATTTTACCGTTTCTTGCTTCAAGTATTTCATTATTTGACTCAAATATAAGATTATAACAGAACTGGGGAATAACATAAATAATTTATTTATGTTGACCGATAGCCACATGGTTGTGTATCGGCCAATGCTTAGTTATTTCCAGCAATATCTAAGTCATTCCTTACCAAGAAATGTTATTACCTACTTCTGAACTTTCTAGAAGTACGTAGTGATGAATTTCCCACCAACTTTGTTACTGTGAAATGTAACCGACTGAGAGGAAGAGACGAAAAGTATTGTCGATTTCAGAAGCTTACTGTTAAAATATTTTATCGATTCTAGAAAGATGAAAGACAGAACGAATACAATAAGACCTTCTAACCGATACTCCAATAACTGTTATTAGGTCTTGTATATGTTGTTTAAATACCAGTTATATATTATTCTACTCTGATGCTTAATGAAATATATTGAAAGATGGAAAATATTGATTGAAGGATTATATTAGCGAATGTATCGAGTTGAAAACTTTATAAATGGAATGAATATGTTTATTTTTTTCCTTTTATTCGCATATTATTTGGAATAATCAATAGCTTATCCCTTACCGAACAATATCATTTGTTTAGATGATAGTAGTCACTATATATTCGACTGTTCATGTCAAACTTAGAAAACTCAAAAGCATTTCTTAATATTTTTCCGTTTCCAAAACAGGTGTTAGGAAGGGAAATAGTGATTCTTAGGATGAAGACTTGACCTGAATAGTTGAAATAAAAAGAACCCACTTAGTGCCCTCAAGGGTCACGTGGTATTGTTTAACAACTAAGCGATGTATTAAGTCTTTGTCACACTGGTGGCATTCAAATATTGGATGCTGTTGCAAAACAAATTAAATCTACCACCCAGGAAAAGGAGCGGTGTATTTCATTGGTTTGCACACGTTTTCCATTTGCATATCTAAGTTTCGCTACTTTTTTTATGGAATGCCGAAGCTGTGATAGAAGACACTTGCCTTAAACCACACCTACAGAAGCTGCGATGCAGTGATATT
>NC_068983.1:127463490-127469856 GCF_001194135.2 Octopus bimaculoides | reverse complement strand
ATATAGCAGCCACGCCCTTCTATTATCACACATTTTTGTTTTACATACTCCTAGATCTATTACATGTCTGGCGAGTCTTTGACTTTCAACTCTGGGGTTAAAAACTAAGAGCAGCAACATTAAATGCGATAACAACAGCGACGAAATTCTATAATTTTATTAATACATATTTAACAATATTTCTTAGATGCTTGATTACCATGATTTATATATGATTCTTGTGATAATTTCAACAAGTCGTCTGTAAAAAAAAATAGTCATTGCTATAGCATCCATTATTTTATGCTCTTATAATGAAATGTCTGTTAAATGTAGAAATGGATAATGAATAATTCTTTGATTTTTCTCGTATATTGCTTAAAATCCTCTCCTTTGCAACGACGCACTTCACATAACAACTAAAGGCATTAAGAATCCTGCAAACTAATCCATATTGATCTGCTACAAATACAAAATCTAAATGCTTTTCTATTAACAATAACTGCATTTTTTATTTTCCCTGCTGGAAAACATTTTGAATTCTTAATAGGAAGAAAACAAATCAAGTCAAAAAAGGATAAGTGATCCTACTCAACAGTAAAACATAAAAAAATAACGTTAGCTAAATCGCATTTATTCATAAAGAAATAAACAGTAGAATGTAAAGGAACAACAAATGAAAAAAATATACTTAAATGTGTCGTTCCATTGCCTGTGTTAGTAAACATATAAGATTAAGAGTGCACTAAGCAAGGAAACAAAATAATCCAGTAATAACATTTCACAAACCAAAGCATTCTTGTCATGTTGCCTTTAAAACGTTGTCTTGTGAGAGTCAACAAGGCGTTAATTTTTTTTTCTCTAAAAATATATCGATAAATACATATATGGGACTTCAGTTAGGGTGATCTTGCAAAATATATTGCAAAAAAGCTATTCGACGTGTGACATGCTTTTATATAGCAGGCATATTTTTATGTGAAAATTGACGCTTTGTAAGAAAAATGGATAAATAAGTAAATAAGTAAATAAATAAATAAATGCATTTGCAAAAGTTCAGCTGCTACCTCTCGTTCTCGGTTTGGTATAATGGTTGTAAGTTTATCATTTTAAACATTATCATATATTGAAAGATTCTATGAAATCAATATGTGTTACTACTACATGGAAGTTACCAGAAATGATCGGTAGACAGAAAATAGGTGGATGTTATTCAGTATATCATTCTCTGTATCAGCGATATTCTAAAGCATATGACTCGCAGAATCGCAATAGTCATTTTATGTCGATAAAAATCTTTACAACTACCATGGTTTTCTCTTTTTTTCTTTCTTTATTTCTTTCTTTCTTTCTTTCTTTCTTTCTTTCTTTCTTTCTTTATTCCTTTATTTCTATTTATGTATGCATACATGCCTGCACACACACACACACACACACACACACACACACTCATTCACAGCTACACACACACACACGCACACAGTGATATATATATATATATATATATATATTCATTTAACAGATTTACAGGGTATTATAAATGCAAAGTGATTGATATTTTGTATTTGTTGAAATAAGTCCTAGACAGCAATTGGTAAGCACCTACTAAGCAACACTACGAGGAGTTTTTATCCCCACATACTCAGTAACACTTTATTTAAGAAACGAATAGACATCACTGTATCTAAAATCCGCCTTTAAAAGCAGTGAAATTTGTGGCAAAACAATATGAAAGAATATATGTTAGTTAAATAGGATATAATAATAAATAAATACAAATTCAGAGTTGCTACTAAGCGCGAATTTAATATTTCTAAACATTAACATATAGTAGGTTTGCCATATAGTTAAAGCCAGACAATTATACTCTAGGTCAGAAGCATATTAAACACAATGCAATTAAACCTTCAGTAAATCCTTAGCAAAAATAGGACCTTTAAATCCACCCTAAAAAATATGGATCTTTTCCCTTTGGCCGGCACATAGAAACATTTTTTTTTTGTAACTAAACACTTTCAGATTTCGTATACTGGTAGAATGTGTCATTTAAAACATCATTTACTTTTGGTGTTTTTAAGAAAATTCTTTATTTTCGAAGATATTTCGTGTTAAATTTGTTTTATTTCGGTAATTTCAACCAATCAACGACGTCTATTGAGGTGAAAACAATTACTGCTGTGGTTTGTCAACGAGACGTTCTGGTGGTGTAAATTTACTTTGTCACATTCTAACAATATACAAAATTTGAAAGTGTTTATTTACAAAACAAATATTTGTTCTATGCGCCGGCCAAAAGGAAAAGATTCAAAAAAATATCCGTGTCGTAGATGATATCGATTCCTCTATATCAGTTATACCAAAAGATCGAGAATGTATTCATTTATGAATTCATACATCCCTTCTTTATTAATGTTACGGTTGTATTTATCCCGATCGAGTCTTCCCAACACATAAATAAATTATTGTTTACAAGTAACGAATATCTTGTCTTAAATTCACCTCTTCATCTCTCTTCATATCATTTAAAATAAAAACACCCATAGAAAAGAACATATATCTTAGTACCATTAAAATTATTATATCTTTCGTGTTTTGGAAAAATCAACTTTCGAAAATTCTTACAACCTTTTGTGTAGCATTTTATCACAAATATACCCTGTCAAAGCATATAATAGTACCATTTTATTACGCTTTAATATAAAAAATAGAAGCCTAACATGGTTCGTAGTAAACAGATACCTGTTAGTTTCATCATATAATAGTATCTAATCCACATCGGAATCAAAACAGAAGCAAAGAGACTTCAATTACATTTCTGCCTAGCAAACCAAATTCCCGATACCCTTATATCGACGAAATGTAAAATGTAAGAATAATCACAAAAGAAAACGTTGTTTGAAGGAAAGTAATTTCCTGAAGAAAGGAATATAATTTAAATTCTCACTTGAATTCATATTACCTTATGCAGTCATAATATCTTTGAAAAAGAAAATTGAAATTTCCCAATTCCATTCCCTAAATAAATTTGGATTGTCTCGTTCCACCTACTTGAAGACATGCATTTACGTGTTTGTAATATCCAAATTAGAAAAGACGGTTTCGTTTTATAGACCTAATTACAATCAAAGAACGCTCTGCGATATCATTAATCGATAATTATGCTTGGACGGGTTTATAGTCACAGAGACAATTGCTAACTGCTCATCCCAATCTCACAAAGTAATTCTATAGAAAAGGTTTTCAATCACATTTCTGTGGCAATAGACAAACGGGTCTTCAGAACGTCTCCGCTAAACAAACGTACTTATTTAGACAAATGAATGGAAAGGCATTGGTACATCACTTATGAACAAATATTTTCGTAGATGAAAGCTACCATAATAAAACTAAGAGGAATCTGAAGTACTATTGTATTTAATGTGGCGAGCAAAAACATGTTAATTTAACGAGACTATACCTGCATTTAAAAGGGGTGAAATTGTCAAAAAGTGATCGACTCACAGTCGAGAGAAAGAGCTAAAAATCACACGGCTACTTAGGTAGCCAGGTATTACTAATAAGAATAATTGGTGCTACTTTATTTGTCTTTCGAAGGCCCAATATTTATGTAACTCCATTTTCCACCATATAAGATATATAATCTTATTTTCCGTGTAATAATGAAAACAAATGTAAAACATATTCTATGTCTAATGATTCGAATCGCGCTTCAAAGGGATATCAGTACTATCACCTTTCAGATGACTCATCGAGAAGCCAGTTCCAACGTACGTATAACGCTCCGATAAACCAGCCGCTGCTCTCGTTAAACTGAAAACGCTACGGCAAATTGTATGGAAAAACAATTATATTTACTTCCAGATATTATTCTCTTAAATATCGTTGCTGCGAGTTAGTGAGATTTGTATTGCAGTGCACAACACATTACTCATGTCAAATTGATAGTCTAGAACACCGGGATATCATAGGGAATTTTCATTTATACTTAAGAATAGTACTGAGCTAAACCTTACCCAAACATTATATAATACCGGTGCTTATGAAACAAAAATCCTGTCACAGCTACAGCGTCTTTCATCAAATGCCATTCTGAATCATAGCAGACCATGTCACGTGAAGAAATACACTAAACAAACCTGCCAGCTGATATACATTGATTCTTCTGAAATTAGCTTTAAGGTTATGCGTCCTTCAGTGATATTCTGAAAATTACTTGCTAATTTACTGAATGAGTGAGTTAACAATTGAGATAAACTTCATGAAATAAAAACATATACACATAGATATGTATATGCCTTACATATGCAAATGTATATATATAGAAATAATGAAAAAAATAAGACGACTAGGGTAAAATGTATAAAATATACCTAGATATATACTTGTAAATAGAGACATGCTCAAGATATTCTACAATGAACATTCATGTATAAATATATCGTTATTCATTTGTATTAACGGCAGATTTACAAAGATAACAACGAAACAGAAAACTACGCGGGGAAGGCTTGTATTTCAAGTCCAGCAGCAGTTTCTGGGGACTCGTAATAATGTTGGCATTTGCAGTTCGCAAAAAGTAAAGCGTATACAACCAGTGGTGGATGCATAAAACCATTAGCAAAACTGGGCCCCCATCTTCTCTCCAACTTAAAGGTGGAGACTGGATTAACCTAATATCTGCATTCTTTAGATTCATACTGTTGCAAGTCTTTCCTCCCGTTACCAATAGCGTAACATGTATTATGATGCGTAATATATTGTATATATCATACATTATTTTCTATTATATTATACGATATAATATATACTATATAACATGATGCATGGTATATTCTAGAAGTTAATTAAGGAGATTTTAAATAATTGAGAATTAAAATTTGAAATTGTATTACTAGGATTTGAACCAAGAATGTATTAGGAAGACAATAAATGTTTTACGTAATTTAGTTGGACGCTATTTTGCATCTGAATATTCAGGACTTGACTCTTTGTTCATCCATCATTGAATGACTTTTGGCAGCAGACATTACATGATTCATTTAACTTTACATCAAATACAATAATACTTTGAACATTAAACTTTTTTATGAAAGTGACTAATTATTTCTAATCAGAGATTTCAATCTGATAATGGAAGTAAAAACATCGATCTCTTAAATTGGCACACTCTAAAACATTAAAATATAAAAGAAAATCTCATGACTTTAACTGAATCAAGAGGCCCTAAAGACAAGCAACTATAGATGATTATACTTTTATTATTTAGATGCAAATAAGCATTCTTGTCGCGACAACCCCGTTTTATTAAAAAAAAAAACTGAATCTGTCAGTGGTGTATATTTATTTATACAGATTAATGAAATTGATGTGAGTCATACAGAGATTGAGACTCTGTATACAAAATAATCCTTGTGTGAAGTAATACTCTTCGGGAGGATAACAATTACTTCCTTATGTTTTGGCTGGAGCTAATGTGAGTAACTGAAATTTCTCCTTCAATTATCATCATCTTCATCACACAATAGAGCGCATTGAACAATGAAGTTTCGGGGAAAAAATATAGGAAAACACCAGCTGTGAATAAATGAAACACCATTGATATGTCTAATCCTCGAAGGCTGACATATGGATGAAAAACAATAACATTATTACACAGTATTCACTTTCATCATATACGTAACGCCACCATCAACCTTTACCACCACTACCACCAACATTATCACCGAATTACACATTACTGTCGTGTTAAAAAGAATGTCATCATTTTTTCGGTTTAAATCTCACAACATGGCATCTTTGAGAGCATATTTAATCATAGCCTCGGAGTTACGAATGAATTAGAAGCTAAATATAGTTCATGGAAACTTTCGTAGAGTATAATTCATTGCAAGTGCCAGATGTCCTGGTATGAAAATATTGGTTCCTATAGTTGGTTCTTCTGAAAATGTATTATAACAGCTTCCCATTCTCTGCAAAATAAGTAATTAAAAACAATACGCGTATAAATATTTAGTCTGTAGTATACTATGAAACATAAATTCATTCGTTGGAAAGCATGAACGGCGACAGATTCTAATTTCCAAGCTCACATACAATTATGAACTATTAACGCCACTGTTGTGCAATATAGCAGCAAAAGGAGAAGATAACGCAACGAAAGATATTCTCAAGATAATATAATCAATATTTTTTCTATTTCAATCGATAATGTTATATCTCGGAGCGAATGACTGGATATCAAAAGCTTAAAACCTATGCTGATTAATTCGAGGAAAATATTTGATATATTTTCAGACCATAGTTATTCAACTATTTAAACAGGAGTTCGTAATCGTACTTTAATAATGCTCTGTATATGTATGTATATATATATATATATATATATAT
>NC_068983.1:127460167-127462814 GCF_001194135.2 Octopus bimaculoides | reverse complement strand
ATATATATATATATATATATATACAGACACATACACACACACATACACACACACACGCACATACACACACACATACACACACACACGCACATACACACACACATACACACACATAGGGAGCAGTAGAGAGCGAGAGCGAGAGATAGATACTGATATACAGTGATATAATCTAAAGCATACATATACACTTTCTTACACGTATATATATTGGCGGATGAGTGTACAAACCAAAGAAACTCATATGCAGTGCATTAGGTAGAAGTCACATATATTTTTAATGAATGTTTCTCCAATATTTAATGAAGCTGACGTCACCTACACGCCCATGGAACTTTGTTTTTAGAGTTGAATTCAAATGTTATAATATAAAAAGAACATTAATTTCAACTAGCGGCACCCATGCATATTTCACAGAATTTATGGTAAACGTATTGCATTATAGCTGAAAACTTTATCCAAAAATCCTGAACGCGTTGCCCGTGTTGTTTCTGCCTCAAAAGACAGTCGCTCATCTACTACTTATTGAAAAGTGAAGGAAATCTGAATACGAGGTTTATTTAATGTATATTATATATATATATATATATATATACACTTTATATACTTTATGGACAATGTTATAGGCTTAAAACACACCACTATCCCTTTTCTCACACTTTACCTTAGTCTCCTTTCATCACTTTTTTTTCCGTCTCCCTGTTTTATGTCTCTCTTACTTTACTCAACCGTCCCATTTATATTCTGATCTGTGTCCCTTTAAATAATCAAATTTAAAGCGTTACAGACAGGCAAAGAACGGATGAAAAAAACTTAGTTCAAACAATAATAAAAAATAGAGATTTAACTCACCACCACCTTTTCCCCAATATGCCTCTTACTTTAGCTTGTCATGTGAAAGTGTTACAGAACGGCTAAGTAACAAAGGAACAAAAACAGAATTACTACAAGATGATTTTTCTAAATCTAAATATGTTAATACAACAGAAGCGATAATGGGCTTTGTAAGGTGAATTTTAACATTAAAGATGTGAGTTTCTCTATTTGTGATATATATATATATGCATACATATCTTTCCTTAAGCTTAAAACGGGATGTTGTACACATTTAACCAAAAGTGTAATTCATTATCATTATTTTGCTCGACTACATCCCGTGTTTTACATTTCGGAATTTTTAAGGTGGTAGTAACATCCTTTGGCGTCTATTTTCTAGCGCGTGGAGAGGCTTATAGCTAATCCTTTGTTACAATTATGTATATAATTATTATAATACTTGTAAAATTTACGTGTAAGGTTTTTATCTGAGCGCTGAACCCTTGGGAAAATAATTAATGAGTTTTACCTTTTATGATAGTATATATATATATATATATAAATTGCGCTTGAGAGGGGAATTTTCTAGGCGCAATCACTTGGTAAATCCTGACTGAGGGGGCTCTTAACCCATTTAACCCGTTATATGTCTAGTAAGAAAGAAGATAACATTCTCTTTCCGTCAGGTTAATGGCCCTGCTCAGTATGTAGCAAGGGAGTTAGGAGAAATTCTATTCGCTGCACCCAGGGTAAACTATAGACGCATAAAAGGTGTAGTGGAATCGCATGTAGATTAAGAGTTAAAGAAATCTTTGTATGGGGCAAATATACAAGAACAATTAGCACTAAGAGCACCCGGGACGTAGATTGTCTCAAATGCCCAGGAGGTTCTCTTAATGTTGTTACCTAGGTGAACAAATTAGCAAAGGTGAAGGGTACTCTGAAAATATTGTTTCTAGAATAAGTGTTGAGTGGAGGAAGTTCAAAGAGCTACTAGTAATCTCTGTTGGCAACAAAAGGAATCCCTCTTAGTGTAAAAGGTAGACTATATGATGCTTGTGTGCGAACGGCTACACTCCATTGTAGGGAGACATGGGCTCTGAATGCAGAAGACATGCGTGGACTGGAGAGAAATTAAGGTAGTATGCTCCGTTGTCCGTGCAACATCAGCGCACATGGACCGTAATGAAAACATATATTGAGAGAAATGCTGGCTACAAGAGGAATCAAATGTAGCATGCAAGAAAGAAGACTACGTTGGTTTGAACAGGTGATGTGTATGGATGAGGACAGCTGCATAAAGTAGTGCCGATCAATGAATATGGATGGTACCTGCGGAAGCAGGGGACCTAGAGAGACGTGAGATGAAGTGGTTAGGACCGATCTCAGGATGTTGGGCCTCACCGAGATATCTGGTGATACGAAGTTCTAGAGAAGACCTGCTCACGTCAGTGAAAGTGAATTCTAGAAGCGCTGTGTCCCACCCACACTTAGCAAGAATTCTTCTATCACAACAAAACAAACTTTACCTCTACATCTCTTCTCGTCCTCACATTTCCGTTTTATGCATTATGCTTTTCTCCCACACCCCAATCCTGTACTCTTGGCCCTGTGCCATTGTATCATTGCTCTCCGCTAGCTCCCGGCCTGCATGTTCTACCCACACGTAACAAGAAAATTTTTCACTCACCCTACTGCAACAAACCAATCTAAATCTCCACATCTCTTCTCGTCTTCACATTTCCTACATATACTATTCCTTGCTGTCTCTCCTCAGTTTTGACCTCACGGCCCTGTTCCTCTGTATCATTGCGATCCGGTACCCCCCCCCCCC
>NC_068983.1:127455680-127460141 GCF_001194135.2 Octopus bimaculoides | reverse complement strand
CCCCCCGCCCGACGTTGTACATATCAAGGTTTTCGCCGCTCACTCCCGTCTCCGCACTCTTTAATCACTTTTCCTTCGCAATATCCTGCCACTTATATTATGGCGTTTGAATCTCAAGGTTATGCCCTAGCACTATCCACCATCTATATATCTCTCTTCTTTTTCGCAACCATTCCCTTTATATTCTGATCCCTTTCCCTTCTGAGTATGCCCGACATTTTTCCATCATCTCTATTCTGCTGTCCCCCATTCTCTCTCTCTCTGTCTCTGTCTCTGTCTCTCTCCTTCTCCTGCACTTCCCTCAGGTTGGTTAACCACGTATTTCCTTTGCAGTAGCGTACCTGTTTCTGTCTTCATTCCCTCTCTTTCTCTATCTCAGTCTGTCTGTCCGTCTGTCTGTCTGTCTGTCTCTCTCTCTCTCTCTCTCTCTCTCTCTCTCTCTCTCTCTCTCTTTCTCATGCTCTCCGGCCGGGAACCTTGTACTTCTTCTACAGAAAGAAGCCAGTTTATGTCTCTGTCTCCCTATAAAATTTCCTCATCCGGCACAGGATCAACTTTTCCAATGCCCTTCCCCTCAAGAAAGTTTTGTTTTCTCTTGAAGGTACTTGGTCACTTTATCAGTCCAGGTGCCACTTAAAAGTACAAAGTCCTCACTGTAAAGTGGTTGGCATTCGAATGGGTATCCAGCTGCAAAAGTATTGCCAAAACAGTGTCAGACGTCTGGTGCGTGTGTGTATGTATGTATACATAGTGGGCCTTGGGAGTGTCATTTATATACACATACATACATACATATATATATATATATATATATATATATATATATATATATATATATATATATATACGACGGGCTTCAGTTTCCGTCTACCAAATCTACTCGCAAATCTATCACTTAGTGGGCTCGAGACTATTGTAAAAACACTTGCCCAAGGAGCAACGTAGTGGGACTGAACCCCGAATCATGGTGAAGCGAGGTTCTTACCATCCAGCCAACTATTCAGCTACGGCTGTGTAGTTATAAAAAATCCTAGTACGCAACTACACACATCTACACACGGACACTTACTCACATACATACGTACACACACATACATATGCACAAACACACGCGCTCAGGGACGCGCAAACACACGTATACGGAAACACATACAGACACATAACATCGGACACACGCAAACCTGCACACAGTCACACCGACATCATTCGCAGGTCCACACTCATACGTAGCTGAATGCACTGATGTAAGAAAACACTCGCACCATTGCACGCATGCATGCAAACATACACACTCATTAACTGAGTTGACTCAACCGCTCGAATATTCACAGTAGAGCACACAGTCACGCGCGCACACTCACGCATTCGCAGAGGCACCCCCCCCCACACACACACATACACACACATACACCCACACCCACACACCCACCCTTCTCACCTTTCCACTCTTCCTACATAAGGAACTACACCGATACATCTTAACAGGATGATAAGCGAATCCTAGCGGATCTGGGACAAAACTGACCTCGAACTAAAGGCGAAATACTTAATGAGGTCAAGAATGGTTGATGTACACACACAACACACACATACAGTCTTACTGGTGAGCACACACAATTATACACAGAAACACATACTGTTCATTTACTATCTCTCCCATTTCCTCTTGTTTGCAAACACACAAATACACACACACAGGCATTCATACACATAGGCATAAGACTAATTCTCAGACTCAGGGCAGCTGTTGAAGAAAGCGGGCATGTGATTGAAGAGGTCGATATAAGCGAAGAAAGGTCTTTGACTAAGAAACAGACGATTGATTACTAAACCAGCTCGTTAAACAAACGGCAGATTAGCTGACCTGTTAGATATTAAAAGAAGTGATTAACATTAAATAAGTTATATTGAACCAGTACATGTGTTAATATTATTAGTCGCGTACTGACCGTCCCGAAACAGAGGATTTGTTTCAAAATACGAGTTCGCATCATGAATCTTACAAACCAAATACACAAAACACAAACGAAATACACAATACGCGCGCGCACATACACACACAAACACACACACACACACTCATACACACACACTCATACACACACACATTCATACACACACACACTCATACGCACACACACAGAGACAAAACCTAATAAACTTGGGTTAATCGGTAAGGTTTTGCAATTGAAATGGCTGCAATTGATTTATATTGTGTGAGCAAATTTCTAAGTGCCAATAGTCTATTGGCTCTGATTTTTCAACTGCATCGCTTAATATCTTACCGTACGGGCTTTCATTCATCCAATGTTCTTACTTTAAACTTTGTATAAAAATGTCCATTCAGCTGACTCATAGAATTGCACAAATAACTATATAACGATTGACTGGAATTATGACATAAATATAAATATATAATCGCACGAGGGGAACTACTGAATTCTGATCATTCATTGATTCACTTTGTTAATATTCTAGATATGCAATCTATCTATCTATTTGCCTGTATAAACATACTCGTACGCACATAGCCACTCGCACACTCACAGACATAGACGCGAATGCAAGCACACGCACACATATATCTATGCATAAATATATGCATATGTGTGCTTGCTCGCGTGAGAATGAGTACATTTATGTGTGAGAGAGAGAGAGACAATGACAGAGAATTTACATGTATATAATATGATAGTGTATTAGCATGTGCATGTGAAGATTATTATGATTGTATTCATGGAGTTGTTTGATAGTAACAAACGATGCTGAAATCAAAAGATATTTCATCTTTTACTTTTGATACAAATCATTAATACATTATTTTCAACTTAGCTTTTAATAATAAGTCTCATCCGATACTGATAAATCTATATAGATAATAAATTATCGTATCATGCTGTTTAATGCCTAGGAAATAAGTACGCAGTTATTTGAGAAAATATATTAAAAATAGAACATCATTATGGAAGCAAACACCAAAAATATGAGTAAATGTAAACACAAATATTAACAATGCATCTAATATCGACAGGAAAAATATCATCAGAAAACTGTTGATATACTACAATTGTTCTGTTATACTTGGAACGACTAACTGCTGAGTGGCTCTTCAATGCAGTTATAGACATATTAACAAAATGGCTTTCTTTGTAAGTAAATAAATTTTGGTGGGCGTTTTAATTTGTTGGATTATCATTTTGTAGTAGTTGTTTAGCTTCGCGTCTACTGTGATAAAGCGGGGCTCTTATCAAACGTGTTCATTTTGTCTAAAAATACATTCATTATACTAAATGGAGGACTATTTTATGTAGATGAGTAGCTTAGTAGTTTAGACTTTCAAGTCAGAAACCTAATTTGTTCAATTCCTGCATGAATGCGATGCATTAGTCTCAAAATTAAGGCACTTCATTTCATGTTCCAACATCATGCAACACAAAATGAATACCCATGAGTCACTGGCGCAGCTCTTAATCATTCAAGAACTCAAATCCTGGATATTACTCTGGGGCAACAGTGAAGGGAATGAGTGAGTGTCTAAGTACGCTTGCGAGTACAGATGCAAATGAAAGAATTAGCGATAGCACAATACATTTCATTATGAGATGCTCACACCTCGTGAGAGATGACTGTTTATTCTAGAACTTTATATAATATGTCGTTTCAAATTAGGTCTTAAGGAGAAATTGTTAGTTCTTCCTAGCAGGTCACTGGTCAAGCTTATTCTCAGGATGAGATAATTACGAATTATTTTCAAGCGTGCATGTGGATATGTTCTCATAATTCAGTATAAGAAGCATGCATATTTATAATAGACTTATATTTTTCTACTGTCCACATCGTCATGTTTAAGCTCAAATAAAACCGAGACAACATAACAGATATGATTTCCAACAAATAGCGAAAACACGTAATGTATTTTTTAAAATATAAGTATTAAATTAATATTCCAGAAGTGCTAATTATGACTCACCAATGTATGTATGAAACTGTAAAGTGCAGAAATATGTTATCAAGCTACAGAGAATTAATTAATCGGAATTAATTTCAAGCTGAGTTGAAAGCAATATGAACTAAATACTATGACAACTTAAAATGTTCAGCCAATTAGACGAGGCAACTCTCGAGATGTTTCCATATTATGACACACCTCATTGAAACATAGACTTGTATTTGGCAAAATGCTGGTGAGGTCATTCGTTATCTCATATACAACGCTGTATATGAGTAAGTATGGAAAATTATACAAGCTTACGACATGAAGAATGCGAGGTATGTGGGGACCTGATTATGATTAGTATAGTTACTGTACTTTTCGCACTTGACAGCGAAATTATTACTTCGGTTACGTTCCAGTTCCACTGACAGTCATGTTATGTCCTAAATCTTGATATATGATTTCGTGTTTCGTTTTTGCATATGTCCACCGACCTTCAACGCATGTATATATATATATATATATAT
>NC_068983.1:127452129-127455045 GCF_001194135.2 Octopus bimaculoides | reverse complement strand
TATATATATATATATATATATATATTTATATATATACATGAATATATGCATGTATACTTGCTTACATATTGCTTTATGTATTTATTTATATACCGATATGCTTCGTAGCTTACGTCTGCATAGTCTTAACTTGTGTGTGGACTGGTGTATTCATTCATATATATTTAAATACAAGTAACCTGCCACCGGCACCTTATTTTTCCTTATCCTCTTTATTTCTTATTTTTCCGTCTTTCCTCTCCTCTCTTTTCTATACATACGAATTTTTATTACTCATACTTTTTCTATGTTGAGGAATTACTATCCCAGCAATTGCTGCGTCAGCTGCACCTTATTGACACCACATAAATATTAATGATATCATAACATAAAGCAGCGGGTACAATAGTTTGAGTACGTTGATAACAGAATGAATGTCATCTCTATCTCGCTGGCGTAATTGTATAGTTGACAACGGCACTTGTTTTTTTTAACGATTCCATCCCTACTCCAACTATATCTTATCCTCTCTACGGTCCCGGCTTCCGTTTGCATCGTCCATTAGGGTGACAATTTTCAACTTAGCCGTATGTACTTGATGAAAAAGTACACGGGACTGCTACACGTCTTTCGGCATATTACGTAAGATGCACTCGACTTCCATTTGAAATATGTATAGTACTCAATTACGTCTTCAAGTCGATCACTCATATATGTGTGTGTGTATGTCTCTGTGTGTGTGTGTGTGTATGTATGTGTGTGTGTAAACATACTCACGCGCGTACCCGTGTGCTTTTTGAAGTCCTGAGTTATGGCTTCAAAATCCGGGTACATGGATGTTGCTTGTCATACTTAACCAGTTATCTTCATGAAGTATTAACCTATTGTTTACTTTCAGATCACGGAATACAGAATTATTCGATGAAACTGTTGCAAGCAATAATTAACCCAACTTATTTCTCTTTATATAGTATATCCCTTACAATAACATGATCTCGCTGCTATTTTCTAACATTACGATTCTTGTAATTTCTGAATATGAGACCATTAACTCACCCATATATATGTGCAGATATTGATCATAGCCGGGTATCAAAATTTGTAAATGCTTTTACTGTTATGATTTAAGCAAAATAGTGTGAAATTGTATTTGTTGTTCCAATTTTATAAAAACATCTTGTTTTCCATGTTGCTGACGTTTTAGCGATGCAACAGTGAAACTTAATTCGTTGGGAGTAGAATTCATATACGGTAGTAGACTTAATATGTTAACCAGTATTAGGTCATCTAGTATAAATCCCTTGAGAAGCCCGTTTTTGTACAATTAAAGTTTTCGAGCCAGATCAGATTTAAGAACACTTTCCAGATTCAGAGGGTATATAAAGGGCTATGGTTACTGTTTTCTGAATATTGCAGTAGTCGATTATATTGACCTCAGTGCTCAACTGGAACTATCATATCAAATTAAATGAATGAAGTGTAAACTAGACCTATGTTGAATTTGAACTCAGAAGTCAAAGTGGCAGTGTCCTTGCCGTAAGAATACCGAAAGACTATCGAACGTGGGATTCGAAACATTAAAACCATCGAATTATGATGTTTACCGCTGTAAGTCAAAATGTTCCAGGTGTCCACTTTACATGTTAATATTCCATGATCGATAGAATACTTATCATTCTCGCTGTATGAGTGATAGTTGGCAACGGATCGTTACATTGATGTTAACCATCGTCTGAACATATGAGATACAGAACGAATATGAAGACATGATTAGTATTAGCCGACATTAATGTTTTCATCCCCATTATGGCACGTAGTAGTCACAGAAGTAACAGTGCTGATATTTTTAACGGTGGTGTAGGTGGTATTGGTAGTAAATTGTGTTCCTTTTGTTTGTTTAATTGGTCAGGTTGTCAAAGCTGACCAAACCGGTCAGATGACATCTGAAAAATCATAAACCGCATTATAGCGTCATATAAAGGTCTTAGTTGTATAGTAAGAAAGAGGCGTATCGCTTACTTACACTAAGTATGTGCTTGTGTATTTCAGTGTCTATGTAAGTATGGCTATGTATGTATTTTCATGCGTGTGTGCATGATTTTATGTGTGTGGTTGTGTGTTTTGGCCGTGTGTCTGTTTGTGTGCTTGTGTGTTTGGCCGTGTGAGAGAGAGAGAGAAATAGAGAAAGAGAGATGTGAGTGTGCATTCATTTTCTTTAAGATTGACATTAAGTCTTCTATAATTGACAAGTTTATCATTTTGTTTTCTTGTAATTACGTATTGTTTTGATTTCCTTTGGCCTCCACTACTAACGAAAAAGCAAATCATTTATAAACGAATTATAACGAACACTTACAAATGGATATTTTCACTCACAAAGCACACACATACACAGACATGCACGTACATACGTAAATATACAAAAATAAACGATCTTAGGCCATAAAGACAATAAGATATACTGCACATTTAATGAAATATGCACCAGTTTGGTCTTCTGTCACTTCATAATCAATGTTCGCCAAAATAATACTAAATTCTCCCTCAAATTGTGTGATATGCTGAACCACTAAAATAGAATTCATCAGCCTTACTTTCTTGATCGTTTAAACTCGGTATGAAACAAACATTTATTAATATGCTGAGAAATCTACGTCGGATTTTCATGGCAATCCTTACTCAGTAGGTTTGAGTGTTCGTATCTTATTCAGCCATGCACTCTCTTCACACCCTCAATGTGTTGCTCCCGAGAACAAACGAAGAAATCTCTATGAGGTCAGTCGACTGGCTCTTACTCTCATTGTGTGTGTATATATATATATATATTTATTTACGTATATATATATATATATATATATACACATATACACATGCTCACACTCGCGCGCACACGTAATATCTATACACACGCAATATCTATCTATCTATCCATATATA
>NC_068983.1:127444800-127451910 GCF_001194135.2 Octopus bimaculoides | reverse complement strand
TATATATATATTGAGAGAGAGAGAGAGGGAGAGAGAGAGAGAGAGAGAGAGAGAGAGAGAGAGAGACAGACAGACAGACAGAATCAGATAGACAGATATATACCTGCTTGTGTGAGTGTGTGTCTGACTATCTCTATGTTAAAAAATGTATGATCATTTTTGATCATACATTTCCAACTTTAAAACTGCCCTCTGGCTAATACAACAACATTATTCTCACTTTTTCTCAGGAATTTGAATTTCATATTCTATAATTTGTTTTAGCCATTACACAAATGTTACATTTATTTGTTGCATTATATCTAACGCGTTTTGAATATGTGGAATGCATTTTGTGACCTGAACAATTAATAATATCTTCAGACTAGGTCTGTGGTTTGTGGATCTTTTTTCTTCCCAGGTACATTGGTTTGATTTTCTTTCACATTTTAATCAATGTTCACTGTAATAAAACTGAACCCCACCACAATAAGTGTAATATCGTGAACCAGTTTCTAGACGTTTTAAACGCGGTTTTTACACAAACATTGATGGCGTACCATCTGTAGCCAAGCTGACAGCACGGGCCTAGGCCTCTCCGACCCTATCCAGTGCTCCATCCAGAATGATGAAAATGTCATTTACTGTTGTGATGTCGCTCATAAAACCATCTCCAGAAACCCCTTGGAGACTGTCAAAGTCTTGCCTTCATCACAAATGAATATGGCCAATTGTACAACATCCGTAACATCCGTGCTTTTATTAATTGCAACCTAAATGGCAATTAATGACTTGAATTTGTGTTTCAGTTGCATGTCTAAATCTGCAGAGAGGTTTGAAATCCTTTCTGCTACAGTGTTTTTCGTCAGGCTAACGTTTGTAAATGTCTGTCGCTTCTCAAGTCATACAATTTCTGCAGCCTTCAGTATGCATGTTTTCACAGCTTCACTCTCACAGTACAGATTTCATGCTAATACTCTTTCTCTAGAAATAAGGAAGCTAGATTTTGCTGCTGCCTGACTAATATCTCGGTTTTGGATTGAAGTAGATTGTTGTTTCTTCAGATCCGCTAAGAATTCATTTACCTTCTCTTTTCTCATTTGTACTTGCAAGTAACTGTATTTCTTGGCATGATGCGTCACATTGTAACACCGAATGTGATGTTTTTGAGCACAGAAACCTGCTGCGAACACACCAAGCACACAGGTAACCCATTCACTTCCACGAATAAATAGGAAAAGGACTGCATTTCTATAATGGAAAGTGCACTTTAATTCAAGGTAGACACATATGTCTTTGTTTATTTGTTATGAAAAATAGCCGCATTAAATGTGAAGGGATGTATTAGACTATAAGAAAAAACATCTTTTCTAAGGGAGGTAAATTCACATGACTTTAGAATTTGTGATGAAGACCTTAAGTTGCCACTACCGTAAATGGCGTACGTGCTAATGTGACTGATATCATCAATGACTAACCTTGTAATGTTTAAATATCGAAAATATTTTGGTAAAACTTTTGTAATTTATCAAGATTTAATGCCTAAACATCGGTTTCTTTTTAAACTCATAACTTTTATATACATAACATATATTATATAACAAAACGTACCGGTGCACTTTCTTCACTGTATCTAACTAAACTTAACTGCTCTATATTATATTTTTCACAGCTCACTTATATATTACTAGTGTACATCTGTTTTTCTAGTGCTTTTTCTATATTTTTTTTATTTCATAAGTCCTTCGTATACATTATGCTCAGGTAGTCATGTTACTTTGCAACAGTACAATAATTCAGAAATCAGTTATTTCATCAGCGACACTCACGAATCTCAGTATGTTAACTCAACTATTTCATACTACAGTAAATATTTACATATTACTTCTACATTCAAATACATACGCACATGCACGCACACACAATATGTTATATTATTATATTATGTTGCACACTAATGCGCACACATATGTAACATACTCATATTCTTATTCTCACACACACACACACACACACACACACACACAAACAAGCACACACATAAATCTGTATAATAGAGACATATGTGAAAGCCCTTACACGAATATATCGTCACACAATATATTGTATTGTAAGAAATAAGCGTCTGTGATTCATCACACCATTTAGTCATTTTCATCAACGGTCTGATTTAAAAGTCGCCATTGTATAATGGGTTTTTTTTTCTGCTAACAACCAATCAAACTTGTTTTCAAATATGTCCACTCAGTATTTCTCATGGTGAGGCCTTGGCAGATGGAAGTGACGGTTCTAATTATGACTAACCAAGTGAAGACAAAGAAAGGCTTTTTAGTAGGAAATTTACACTCCCAAAATGTATTTCATTACAAACGTTACAATATACACAGTGTTTATTTGCCACACTTTTTTTTGGGCGTGGGTGTAAATTTACACTTGTATATTATAAAACCAAAGGAAATGCAAGAGACGAAATATAGAGAAATGAATAAAATATATCAAATCCCCCCAAAATTACATGAACATATGAATTCTGTATTATAAGATAAAGCAAAACTCTTTATATATACTACTGCATAAAATAAACGTACATGATTTAGAAGGTATTTGAATAAAACACAAATTAATTGCGTGAGATTGTGTATAGTTGAAGAATTTAACATATAGAATACCTTTTCCCTAATATTTACTTCTTAATTTGCTCTGGGTTCACACACACCGATTTCAACTTTGATTTACACCCTTATATAATCGATAAATATAAGTTCGAGTCATCCATTTTTGTTCACCTGAATTGCTTTCAGAATCATCTACGTCGGACACTGTTAAAAAAAGGTGACGAATGGCTATCCCAATTCCATTTCTCTAGAAATATACATGGATTGAGAAAGGTGAGGGCAAATAGTCATATAAAAGTTGATGTTGTAATGAAACCGCCGAAGGTCGGACAGATGTGAAATAAATGTTTCTGAATAAATCCCGAATCATCGAGCTTAGTGTGAATGGGAAAGTAATTAATTAACAATAATAAGATATGCGTTTAAATTTGAATTCACTAGTGTATATATATTCTTTCAGTTCTTTTGTTCATAATACCAGGGCTGTAGCATTTCTTCTCTATAAAGTCTCTAATTAAGGCACAAGGCCAACAACTTTGAGAGTAAGTAATCCGTCAGTACGATTCGGTCTTGAATTTTTCTAGGATCTCACTTTTTCGATCCTTGGATGTTGGGTATCGGAAACAAGGTTGAGCTCGGCGACATTTGAAATAATTTCCACTATACAAGGAAAAGTAAAGGATCTGATTTGAAACATAGCAACGAGTTATTTCTTTTATTAGCATGGAATTAGAGGTTTCTTGTTTGTGTTTTTCAAGTGATAATAAAATCATTTAATTGGAGAGTATTTGTGTCACCAAGAAAGGAAATCGTTTGAAAATATCTAAATTACAGGTCATTTGTTTATGCATAGTAATTGGATAATTAGCACCTATTATAATCATGTGATTATTTGTTGCTAAATTTATGAACTATGATATCCCCATGGTAATTAAATGTGTACTGTCTATTATGTTTGATCTTCTAAAATGCTCTTATAAACTATTTAACTAAACACTTTTTAAAGTAACACACCCAATGATATGTATAAAATATATGAATTAGGATGATCACGTCTAGTTCCCGTAAGATATTTCCATACAAGTTTTTGTTTCAGACGAAGTAATTAAAACCTCAGCGCACGGCACGGCTTCAAAAATCTCTTTCTACTATTGAATACTTTCTAATTGATATTGACAAAACACATCAACGATCTAATACAACATTCTGACGTATATCCTCTTTAATATCAAATCTCCTTTAGTCTAGCTGTATTATATCGCAGCAATCTTTCCTGAATTTTCGAAATGTAAATATAGAAAAGTGCATGTTAAATAATTTTCTAATTATATAATCTATAAGCATTATTGATTTCATTTCTAATTTTCTTGAAATTGAAGGAAGTTATGTTCCAGAGGCAATAGTGCGTGATATTAAATGCAGAAGGGCAGTTACATTCGTCACCTTACGTTTACAGTTCAAATCTTACCGAAGTCGATAGATATGAGGTATTTCTCTAAAATCATGGTTAATCTAATTTCATGCTAGATAACATTTTAATTAGGAAACTGATTACTGGATATCTCAAAATTAAATTATTGATTTTTCAAATGATTTTGGTTTTTTTTGAATAGGCGAAAGAAATTTGACATGGCATAAAAAATATTCAAGTTCGAGTCAATGCATCATTGAATGTTAAATAGCAGAGTACTCGTGATTCTCGTAGTCGATATCGAATGTTCATTAGTAGTTTACACTAAGATATGATAAGCTAAGCTGAAATATACATCAAAGAAGCATGAATAATTTTGCTATTGTTTACCAAAGGTGACGAAGTGTTTCATCATATGGAATGCTAATAATTCAAAATGTTTGAGTAGCAACTTGCAGTCCTAGCAATGGAAGCTGATATTATGTCTCTGTGCCCTGCTTATACAAGCAATAACAAACCAATTACATGCATGTCAGTCGAGACTGGCTTCAGGCTTTTGGGTGACAGGCAGTGGATTATGAAAATAATATATATTTGCGTTATCGCTAATTTTGAAAAACTATCTCAAAGAAATAGTTTAAAATGTCACTGCATTATTCTTAACACAATGCATTCTTCAGTTAAATCAATATTTATCCTTTAAATTGAAATTAGCAAACAATGGAAGTATCTACCAACACAGCATCTTTTAGTTACAAAGGATACACGATATGAGAAGTACATAACTTTTCTTATATTTTTCTTATATTTACTTTCGAATTCTATATTTTTTGATTTTTAAGACAGACTGCAATAACATAAACTGACAGTTAAAATATGACAAGTTCACAAGAATTATTGATATATATATGATTTGTATATATTGGGAGAATCGACGTGTGAGTGACACTAAATTCTCCAAGGCAAACATACTTTTGAATGTTGAAAAACATTTACATGTGATTCCAAGTCAGATATATTATTATTTTTTTTAGCAGGAAGTTACTATTTCATTGATTCAAGTTTTAGTATATTACATACTATTACTTACAAAGGAATATAATTTAAATAATATACTCCTTATTGAACGAAGCATTTGTTTAATATGTTACACAAGGACGCTATTGGAAAGCATGCGAGCAAGTTAGTAATAAGTAGAAAAACATTGCAAGTAATAATTATAAAAATAAAGGCTATTATATACTGCTCAATTGAATGGTTGTTCACTAGTGCGTTTGATTTCTTATCATGTATCAGGCTTTGTCTAACTGTCGTAGATGACTATGTCGTCTTGGGTGACATAAATACGCCAGCGGTCCTCCCACATGTGATTTCGTGGAATATCCAAGATATTATAGATGAGGCAGAGCGAGACTGCACAAGCATTTGGCAACCACAAAATATAGATGGCTAGGCTGAAACAACTTGGAATGAAGTACTTTGCTGTACCACATAGTAGAATGTTTGTTGAAAAGAATCGGAACGCAGCTTATGATTTCTGAGCCCAAAGCCTTCATGGACTAGTCAAGGGAACTTCATATTACTTGAACAAGAAAATCAACTTAAACAGCCGTGACACTTATTAGGTCGGTCTTGACATCTCAATTATCAATTATTTTGAGGATAGTTGTTATTCATGAAGTGTTCATTAAGTTAGACAATTTGCCTTAAAATGTCAGCAACAACATAAGTGTTTTATGTCAATATGTTATGAAGAAAGTATGCGTTATGAAATAAACTGATAATTGTATTTTGTAAACAAATTTATATTAGCTGTTGGCCTATATTTCTTTTTCCATTGCATTGCACATCATGAAGAACCATGAATAAAATTATTTGTTCAAGACGTTGCTACTATGATGATAGTTGAGAGAAACGTTGTCAATTTCATAGTCAGAAATTTACGTAAACGAGAATTCATTTCAAAGTTAATGTAAATTAAAATAGTTTATACTATTTTCCTAATGTACAGCACATGCTGAGATTGAGATACGGTCAAGTACTTATGGGGTTTGCTGAATACGTAAGTGATTTAAATCTTTTTTTTATTTATTTAGATGACGGTAGCACCGAGCCTGAATTTATAATGTGAAATAACCTTACAAGCTCAATAAAGTTAAGACATCACAGATTTTTCACTGCATCCTATTGAACTTAACATGAAACTGCAAGCTTGTGGAGAACCTATTGAAATGTTGCGTAGCTTCATTAAGAGCGAATTCGACCTATTCGAAAATATTTTAGAAATTAAATTTCCAGAAATTTCCGAGAGCTATAGAATGTTTTGAATAAAAGTAAGATTTACATTTAAAAAAGCATTTAGATGTTAAGATGGTCACCGACTGCGCAGTCTTCTCCTAGAATTTGTGCAATTCAGAGTAACGGAAAAATCAATATATTTCGTAAAATACACTGATGGAGCGGTTTTAAAATGATTGTTAAATTATATGCGTTTGTTGATTTGGATTAAAGAGATCTTGAAATATAGTGAACGTCTAATCCAATTTGCTTTAGAAATTGAACATCTATGGGTGGAAATTTCAGTATGTTTGAATGTCATGTAAAATATGTCTCTATTTTCTCAGTACTGTAGTTATAAGGAATAAAATGCTCTCTATGGAACTATAAGAAGAATATGAACAATACAAATACTATGAGTAAAGATGTGTAAGCCACCAGGGTCAAAATAAAAAGAAAAAAAACCTTACCATGCTCTCTATTTACCCTATCTCGTGATAAAACGACGCCGGGAACAAAATTCATGGAATTTAACTGTTGAAATTACATCTTATAATTTAATATTATCAGTATTTCATGAAATTTAAACTTATAAAATACTAAAATGCATTTGTATAAATATATTACAAAATAAGTGGCTAATCTAAAGTCATTCATCTTGAACTAAGATATTCTAATAACAAAAATATTTAAAATATTGAAATATTAAAATTTTAATATGGTTCACTAAAAATGTTCTCCATTATTGGCTCAGCGCAAGCTTCCGCAACGCAGAGAGTTATCTACCTCGATATTAGTGGTCATTTACATAATCTTGTGTCTAACTTT
>NC_068983.1:127437032-127444504 GCF_001194135.2 Octopus bimaculoides | reverse complement strand
ACACACACACACACACACACACACACACACACACACATATATATATATATATATATGTATACCTATTGTCTGTGCCTGTATGTGTGAGAGAGACAGAGAGAAAGAGAGAGTGTGTGTACATGTAGGTATTTATTTATATACACACACATGCACACACACATTCATATATACACACATATATGATTGTATCTGCGTCTGCTACACGATATTCGGTAAATAAGTACACTATTATTAAGTAATGGATAATATACTAATTGTTGAATAGAAGCTCTAATTATACTAGAGATTTCAGTGACTCACCCACCAAAATTTTAGCAGAATAATCAGCGGCTTAGTTTCCTTCTCGATGGATCATTCATGTTCCATTCTGTCACGTATTACTAAATTTATGAAGGAACAGAAACTTTCCGTCGCATATAATTTTCTCAATATCAACAATTGCATATGTGTTGAAACTACATCTTCCATTTATTAGGAAACATCAGTATGTCATTAATCATATTCCCTTCATTATTAATTCATACCACATCGATTTATCATCGGAAAACACCTTTTTTCACCTGCACCGGAATTTATATATTTAAATCTATGATAAAATTTTGTTGTTTTTACATTTTTAGTGTTATTAAATTCCAGTATCTTTTTCGTTTATTCCTACTTTTGAATATATTGAAATTGAATGCAAACTGAAAAAAGTAAAGCGATTTCGTTTCCAAAACTTCTTAAAATTGCTACATTTAATCAATCGTTTGAAATGTTTTACATATTTATTCACATTATACATGTTATCTATTGGCATCTATTAACTGAAACAAAAAATAACATATATAATTCAGAATATTTCCTATTATTTATGTTACATTGAAACTTTCTCCACTCCAAATAGCTATACGACTAGTATATCACGCTATCTACTTGGTCACTACTGGTTTGTACGAATTACCTCCAGGAATATAGTAGCTAATCTCTGCTAGTGATCACACTTTTACTGAGATAAAAAGACATAATTAAGGAGCGGTGTATCATGATGTACTTCTTGGTGTACTAAACTGGAGAAAAAGTTTCACAGAGATGTGTTTTCGTTTCACAGCTTCTAATCATCGAGCTGGTTGTTTTCACTGTAATGTTTGAAGTCAAAAACTAGTATCAGGAATTTACATGAATATTCTATTATTTCCGTCTCTTATTTACATACTCTGCAGCATATATTCACACACACGTGCGCGCTTGCACAACTCATGTATCTCGCATACACATCATACACACTCAAATTTGAACTGTCTTACGTAAATGAAAATAATCAATGAGGCTGATACTTGTTTTATACGGAAGTTTCATTCCATCTATGAACATCTTTCATTAACAGAAACACTCTTAAGAGACCGTGTTGCAACCATTTACATCATAGAATATAACCTATCTGTAACAGTTGATGCCATTTGTATTTTGTGTTGATTCCTTTTGACAATTTTTAGTATTTGTTACGTCCAATGTTCCTCTCTCCTTCACGAGTACTCTTCTATTTTTAATTGATTATATTTGAATAGATAAGAAGATTGGCCATGAAAATAATTGATACAATTAATGTTCTTGCAAGTCACAGGAAATTTCTCTAATTTCCAAAGAATTTTTATAAAAAAGTTTTATCTTATTCAAACCTGAATGTAAATGATGTTCTGTTACTAAACTCAAATTGTCGCAGATATTCTGTCGAACAAGTGAAGTAAGTTTTTTTATATATTTTCCAGCATATAAAGAAGGTAGTTGTCAATTTTAAAAAAATAAAATAGCAGTTGAAATAGTCTCGTCTGTTCATTGGTGTAATTCACGGTTCAACATACGTTGAATGAACAAATGTAAAATATACAACAATGAAGGAACCTTTATTATTATTATTATTATTATTATTATTATTATTATTATTATTATTATTATTATTATTATTATTATATATAAGTAAAATACTTTAATTCGTGGTTGTCTTGACGTATAAGCTTTATAACGTCCTTCATATATTGAAGGCCGCACTAAATATACAATCTGAATTGTCTTCTATTAACGAAAGTATTATCATCTCATATGTTCTGATGTTAATACAACAATTGCATAGTGGGAAAACTATGCAATTTTGATGAATAATTACTTGATATATTCTGTACGTTTGCAGATGTTAATCAATATTTTATAAACAACATCTAATCAACATCGTGTTTTTAGTTTGATTCCACGTAAGAGTCTCCATACTGCATTACGTCTGGGAATGACTGTATTTGTAATAATCTTGACTCTCCTAATCTTTGCAATGGCGATACATATCAATTAATGGCAATTTATATTAAACTGTAAGCGGGAGCTGGAAGCCTTTTTTACATTTTTTCTTGGAGAAGGTTGTGGAAATAAGATGTTTTCGGACTATACGTGGTCTGATAAATAAGTATCAGTATTGTTGCCATAGTAACAAAGGTAAAGCATGCAGAGTATGGCGAAGATTGATCTTGAACTCAGCTGTGCTTGCACACTAAGTTTCAATGTTCTAGCTCACTTCTGGTGTTAACAGCAGTGCTTGGGAAAAGCTGATTAGCGTGTGATCCTTGCATTGACAAAGATACATTTGAGCAGACAACCTGCATCAAATTTTGTCAAAAGCTTGGTGTCACCTGCTCAGAGTCCTACGCAAAGTTTTCAAAAAGTTTTCATTGTTCTCGGTACAATCATGATGTTGTGCAACTGAAACTCCAGTGTCTTGTCGGTCAGTTGAAACAGCTCTGTCACAAACTTGGCAGATACTCGTCTCATACACAAATCGTGAGGAATAATGGACTGAACTGAACGGTAAATAATCTGCATAACCTTCGATAACTCACGGATGGTGATTCGGTGATTTTCCCTCACAGCTGCACGCACATCTGCGATGCTTTTCGCAGTCCTGCCCGGTTGCAAGTCTCCCAAGACCTTCGTCAATATCGACATTTTTCGGCTATCTCGGAGACGTCTAAACCGCTTGTACAATTGTGTGAGGCACATACTGGCCGCTGAGCAGGTTTCGCCATGATAACTTTCTTTGTCATGGTGACTGCGACCATCACACGCTACACACCTTCGTTCCAAACACTGCTGTAAACAGCCAAAGTGAGCTAAAACGTTGAAAGTTGGTGCGCTTGTAGCGTAGATTTCGTGGTCAATCTATACCAAGTAGCTTCATTCTGTGTGCTTTAGCTACATTACTATGGCAACAGTCCGAATACTTATTGACCAAATGACGTATCTCTCGTATTCAGTATATTGCTAGCAATATGTAACGATTAATATTATCTCCTATAATTTTCAGAGGAGATACATAAGTTGGGCCGAAACTGAAATTTGTGTCTAATATTGTCCCGAATGGCAATATTTGTTATCGACTTTATCGCTTTAATGTTTTGACACATACACAAAATCAAATGTTACTTTATTCATTTTAGTACATTGTCTCTAAATTGATAAATTCTTAAAGTAAAATCTTTAGTTAAGACCTATTTTCACACGGATACGACACCGAGAACGTTGCAGCGGCAATAGTGAAATCTAATTCAAGAAGCAGCTAAAAAATTATTTGAAACACATATTCTTTTCCAGCTATTTCAAGCAAAGACATAAAAGCTGAGTAATTTTCAGGGAAGTGTAATATATGAGAAAAAAAAAACAGCTGAAAATTTAGAAATATTTAATGAAATATTTAAACGCAAAAAAATATTTCTCACACTGAGAGATTTATTATCATTAGTTCTGCTTGAGACAGCATTACGTTGCGTAAGTTATATACATCAACACATTTTTTTTTATGAATGAGCTTCTAATGTGTATGAAACCCTATACATTCGTGGACGTTTAAGATCGTAGAAGAAATTATAATAGTGAGATTTTGCTACGTCGGATATCGTAAAACGTATGTATTCTCTAGAGAGGAAGATTTAGCAACTTTCTAATATTTCTTCTTTCCATAAGATAACTCTTCACTCAGTCATTCGTTACATCCTAGGCAATTTTCGTTGGTTAAAATGTATGTGTAATACCATTGGATTACCTCAACCGGCTATACACTTCAGGTTGAACATGCATTTCTGAACCTAAGAAAACTGTATGGGAGCGACGACGTAGAGAGATGTAAGATGTTCGGCTGCGAACAGAAAAACACTATGTGACCGAAAAATTGTTTTAGGTCAAAGATCCTGGAAAAATTAGACTGTTTCTACGCATGAACCTGGCGGCGATTCAAGCTTGTTACGTGGATACTAATAAACTGTACCTCTGTAATTCTTAGACAAATTGCATCCTTCTTTCTTGCTTGTAAAAAGGTGGAGAAATTCCCATCAGAATGTTGTTGGTTGTGTTGGAACTCGGCGCTGTGCGGCGTAACCATGAACAGATGCTCCTCCTCCGAATGGTGACGGCGTCTCATGGACGATACTATATATGCCACCCTACAGGAGCACGTTACCAGTTAGACCATGTTGAATTTCAAACATGGCAGGCTGCTCAACATTGGCACGGCTGTTCAGATTGCTTATTGGTTTAGTTAGTGTGTGTCTAGTGTGTTGTTTGTTTGTGTGTGGTAGTGTTTGGCTATGCAGTCCCGTGTATTGATTCTCACGGGGAGACTGGATCTCCTGACGTTGTTTGTGAAATACTTTTTCCGCCATTTCCCACTTGTACGGTAAGCCAATATAGACGCAGTGTTGAATTTTATTGTCGGTTGCTCTCTTCTCTGTTGTTCGGTTATATCAATTGTCATTGATTTCGCTGTTTGCGTTGCTGTTGATGTAGAATGAAAGACAATAATGAACGCAAAGAACCAGACAGGTGATGATGATGAAGACGATGACGATGACGATGAAGATGACGATGGTGATGAAATGATGATGACGATGACGATCATGATGATGATGATGATGATGACGGTGATGATAATGATGATGATGGTGGTGGTGGTGACGACGACGACGACGACGATGATGATGAAGGTTCTTTCTAATTTGGGCACACGCCTCGCAATTTTGTGGAGAGAGGTGTGAGTCGACTACATCGTCTCTAGTGTACAACTGGTGCTTATTTTATTGACCCTGAAGGAACGAAAACCAAAGTCAACGTCGGCGGAGTTTAAACTCCGAAGGTAAGGGCAGAAAAAACACTGCTAAGCATTTTGGATGGTGTGCTACGGACTCTGCCTGTTCGGCTAATTATTATTATTATTATTATTATTATTATTATCATTATTATTATTATTATTATTATTATTATTATTATTATTATTATTCAGTATTTTTATTTTTATAACGTGCTTTCACTTCACTACCGAGCGCAGCACTGTGTACCTTGGGTATGTGCTGTGGTTTGCTGCGATACTCTTATGGTTACTGTATTGAAAGTGTTTTGCGTAGGATGTATGCAGTGCCCAGGAATGCAATTTTCTGTATGTTATTATTATTATTATTATTATTATTATTATTATTAATATTATTATTATTATTATTATGTTTGACCTTTGCTTTGTGTTTGTACAATTTGGCTCCAATTCTGACCACGACAGACAACAAGTTAGTAGTTCATGCTGGTATTCTGCCAAGGGTGTCAGATATTTGGTCTCGTACCTAGTATTGTGCTAGAGAATCTTTAAGAAAACATATGAATTTGTTTTAAAGTTTGAGGTTACGTAAGATATGTGCAGTTCCCAAGAGCTCTATCTTCTAAATATCTGCAATTTTGGTATCTGAGCTAGGTGGCAATCAGCCCCTTTTGCTATCATTCCCAGGGCACCTATGACAACAGGGATTGTTTTAGTGTTCAGGTTTAACATTTTGCCTATTTCTGTTTTGCTCAGTTTTTGGTAGGTCTTGAGAGATACATTTATATCGATTGTCTGATGTCTTTCAATGTAATATCTGGCCTTTTTGCATCTGTCTTTCTGTCAGTTTGAATAGTGAAGTGCCACAGGATTGAGATGTTATCATTTTAAGGCACTGGATGTGGTTTGTGTTCCAACCAGTTTTTATCATGGGGCAGGTCAAAGCTTTTGCAAATTACCCAGTGACTCTATTGTGCAGCTCAATCATGCCTGTTGGGATACTCTGTAGGCGCAATCAGACTGCACATGGAGATAATATGATCGATGGTTTGAATTTGTTGTTGACATACACGATATGTGCAGCTGCCGTTCTTTAATATGTTGGCCCGGTAGCTTCTTTTAGGAAGGTATTGATCTTAGGCTGCTATGGTAAATCCTTCTGTTTCTGATTTTAAGCAGTTTGCCGTTAACCATTGAAGTGTAAGGGCTTTGACAACAATTATTATTCTTGTCGTTGTTATTGTTGTTGTTGTTGTTATTGTTGTTGTTGTTATTGTTGTTGTTATTATTTGTTGTTGTAGTAGTAATAGCAGCAGCAGGAGCAGCAGCAGCAGCAGTAGTAGTAGTAGTAGTAGTAGTAGTAGTAGTAGTAGTAGTAGTAGTAGTAGTAGTATATTTGCATTTTCATTGGTTTAGAAACAATTTTACTTTATTTATCAATTCATAGTCACCAAAGTAAAAACGTTTCATTTTAGGAAATAGGTTGAGACTAAAAAAAGAATCATAGAAAATAGAACAAAAAATATATAATACCAGTAATAGTGACACCCGAGCAACAAGAGCGATATGCAGAGTGTCAGCGAGGACTAAGAGGCATAAAATCGATAAATCCAATCTTTTGGCTCGGTAGTAATAGCTAAAAAATAGCATCAGAGCACCTCGCTTGCGATTGATTAATTGTTTGAGTATACTTGTTAAATTGGTGTTCCGAAGAAAGAGAGTGGCGGGAAAAGGACAACAATGTATTAGTAAAAGGAAGACGAATAATGAGACATAGAATGATACAGAGGGAGAGAAAGAGAAAGAGAGAGAGAGAGAGAGGGAGAGAGAGAGAGGGAGAGAGAGAGAGAGGGAAAGAGTCAGAGAGACGTAGGTAGAGAGAAGAGAAATGAATGATAAAGTGAAAGGGAAGCAGAGCAAACGTTACGATAAAGACGGTAAATGGTTATAATGTGTGAAACAGTAAAAAATGATTTCGGAAAAAAAATATGGAGTTTATCAACGCTACAGAACGTAATATAACATAATACATATAAAATATAAAATTCTATAGCATAATATGATTTAATAAAAAAAAGCATATAAATGTGATTCAGTGCAGTTTACGCGTGAAACAAATTTGGCCGACGAATGGGTATTACGTTGAAAATGAATGTCAAAGATGAGAGAGAAAGAATAGGAGGTGAGAGATTCGTACAGATAGTTACTGTGTATGTTGATATGCGTCTGTGCAAGAATGTGTAAGCGTGTGGTTTGTGAATCATAAACTGGCACAGATATATCGCTGGGAAGTAAAATAAAAACGACAAGCCAATTCATGGGTATGACTCTGTGTGTGTGTGTGTGTGTGTGTGTGTGTGTGTGTGTGTGT
>NC_068983.1:127436342-127436997 GCF_001194135.2 Octopus bimaculoides | reverse complement strand
TATATATATATATATATATATATATATATATGATATAAATAATATATAAATATATGCATATATCCATACATATATGTACGTACCTACATCTATATGTATATATACATGCATATATGGGTTCAGGATATCACAAAAAACGTTAAACACAATGAGAAACGAAAACAGATAACGAACTTTTTAGGAACGAAAAAAACAGAGAGACAGGACATGCAACATAAAGAATATTTCTATTCATCAGTTGTCCTTGTTCCATCTACTCCAATTTAACAAGTATACTCAAACAATTAATCTGAGAGAGAGGGAGAGAGACAGATGAATGCGACAAGTCTCATTCAGTTTCCGTTAACATATCAACGGACACGGCTTTGGTAATCTCGAGGTCATAGTAGAAGACACCTGTTAAAGGTGACACTCAGTGAGGCTGGACCAGAAAAAGGATGAGTGCGTTTAAGCGTGCGTGCGTGATCCACAGTGAGCAGAACTTACTTGCAGGTATTGGTAGTGCAAAGCAGATGTGTAATTTGTGTGGGTGTCTTTTCAAAACACTGTCTGGTTTAAAAAGCCACATCAGACGCCATGAACGGGCTGAGGTGTAGGTGCAGGAGGTGGTCAAACTCTGTGTAAGGAGTAGACAACCACCATATATATATATATA
>NC_068983.1:127431029-127435548 GCF_001194135.2 Octopus bimaculoides | reverse complement strand
TATATATATATATATATATATATATGGGCGCACGAGTGGCTGTGTGGTAAGTAGCTTGCTTACCAACCACATGGTTCGGGTCCATTCTCACTGCGTGGCACCTTGGCCAACTGTCTTCTAATATAGCTGCGGGCTACACTGCACCTGTATAAACATTTATATACATGCGTGTGTGTGAGATTGGTCGAGAGAGAGACAGAGAGACAGAGAGAGAGAGAGGGGCAGAGAGAGTTGGAGAGAGAGAGAGGGAGGGAGAGAGACAGAGAGAGGGAGATAGATAGATGAATGCGACAGGTCTCATTCAGTTTCCGTCAATATATCAACGGACACGGCTTTGGTAATCTCGAGGCCAGAGTAGAAGACACCTGTTAAAGGTGACACTCAGTGAGGCTGGACCCGAAAAAGGATGAGTGCGTGTGTGCCTGCGTACGTGTGTGTGTGTGCGTGTGTGTTTTGTGTTCTTTTGTGTGTGTAACTTACATATATTTCGACCAAACTTTGTTCCAGGCCACGAGCAACATAACAGCACCTTTTGATATATTTAACTTAGTTCTTTTCAATGTTATCATTGCCCATTCGAATATGGAGTTCTTGTTCGGTGAGTTGAATCTAGGTATATCCGGATTATCTGGTATTCCTTGAAGGAATTTGTCCATATTCCATTTAAAGGATCTCTTTCGGGACAATTTTAAATAGGACAGGGCCTGTTGAGGAAAAGAAACTGCTGCAGTGTATTTGTGTAGTGGCGTCTGGCTAGTGGTCCCAGCTTTGAATGATTTCTGAAACTAATGAAAAAGTCATTTGTGCAATGCTCGTGGTACATTTACCACGTTGTGCAAATGAGGTATCGCTCACGGCGGTGATGGGGGGTGGGGATAGAGATTCAATGTGTTAAGGTTGTATCAAAACTGGAGATCAGTCTTTCTCTTAAATCTTTTAGTGAATGTAATGTGGGGTGAGTCAATTTTCGAAATGTTCTGTTTTGTATGGAGGTACCTCGGGGTACAGCAGTATTCGAGATGTGGCCGTTCAAAAGACGAGGATAGAGGAATGATGACACCTTGTTCTCAGAGCAGGGTAGGTCTTAGGATCCTGGAGCTCATCCTGCTAACTATATCGACCTCGTTGTTGATGTAGGCACTCCAGCTGGAACTTTTGTGAACAACTACTTCTAGGTCTCTGATATTATGAGACAGTTCCCCTGAAGGAAGAGGGTGTGTTTTAGCATAGTCTTTCTTCCAAAATGCATCAGTTCAAATTTTACCTCATTTTATTGCATGTTTTTGCCAGGAGTTCACTCCTCTCCATTGATAATTTTCTGGACCTTGTACTCATCAGTGCATATTTTCACTTTGATCTATTTTATAATCCTGGAAAGGTATTTTTCATAAACTGTAAACTGAAGCAGGTTCAAGACCAGGATGACTAAGTGGGATATGAGCTGTTTTTGTATATAACCAGAGTCTAAAGAATTACTCCAGGGGCTGTCTGGAAGGACTGCAAGTTTGTGTCTACTTTCCTTCAGGAGACTAGCGGGCGAGTCTATCAGGGCTTACAAGAGAATAGTATTTGAATTCATTTAATACTGCTATGATATCTCAAGCAGTAAAGCTTATGCCCGTCATTGTATGTTGAGGATCGACCTCGTTCACCTCCCTCGCGCCAATATCAGTGGGTTCACTAAAGACAAAGCAGTATTGCTTCTGCAGTACTCCTGCAAGCATGCTAGAGACTGCTGTTATCACCAATCAGTAGATCATCCGGTGTAACAACGGTGCTATGGTTATGGGAAAATGAATGGAACACTTTCGGATTCTGTTTGAACTTTTGATTACCCTCTGCTTCGCTAGAGCCCTTTCATATTCAATGCCGGTTCTCATATATATACACATATCTGTATTTACGTGCGTACGTACTGCAACATAACTAAATATGTATGTATATAAATCACGCTCTCATTCTCTGAGCACACACACACACACACACACACACACACACTCACACACAGAAACACACACAGACATGCACGCGCACACAAAAACACACGTGGTTATTGGCACATCCCATAAATAATGCAAGTTTTTTAATACTTCTTTTATTTTTTTAAAATTAACATAAACAAAGTTCGTCCTTAATCTAAAACATACTCAACTACATTTTCTACAATGCTCTGCCGTTTATCTGGTATACTTCCAAGGTCCATCATCCGGGAATTCACTTATTCATGACGAAAAATACTGTTCCAGCACTGTTCTGACCTCGTCTACAGAATTCATAACTTTTCTGTTCAAATGATTTTGAAGAGAGCAGAATAAATAATAATCAGATGAGGCGTCCTTTCCCATTCAAACTGATCCAGCCTTTGAAACGTCATCCTTGCTGCTTATGCTGATACAAGAACAACATTTGTCATTCACTTCTATATTTAAGAGATGCAGAATTACGTACATTAATTACATTCGACAGATATTTGTCCTCATCTTGTTTTGCTTTCTTTTTTTTTTTTGTTAACACAACGTTTCGGCTGATATACCCTCAAGCATTCTTGGGAAAATTTCGAAAATGGGTTCTCTTAAGGTATTTTTCGATGTTATTATTATTATTATTATTATTATTGTTCAGTAGTTTTATTTTTATAACATGCTTTCACTTCACTACCGAGCGCAGCTCTGTGCGCCTTGGGTATGTGCTGTGGTTTGCTGTGGTGCTCTTATGTTTACTGTATTGAAAGTGTTTTGCGTAGAATGTGTGCAGTACCCAGTAGTGCAATTTTCTGTATGTTATATATATTTGTAAGTCCTGGTGTTTTTGTTATGTATTTGTCTGAATATTTTTTTATCATACCTAAGGCACCTACTATGATAGGAATTGTTTCTGTTTTTAGATTCCACATTCGAGTTATCTCTATTTCCAGGTCTTTGTATTTTGAAAGTTTATTATTATTATTATTATTATTATTATTATTATTATTATTATTATTATTGTTGTTGTTTTTGTTGTTGTTGTTGTGCTTCTTCTTCTTCTTCAGGTCACTGCTTGGAATTGAACTCGGAATCTTGGTGTTAGTAGCCCACGCTCTTAACCACTTAGATTTATAAGCCACTTACATTTATAAGATTTATATTAGATTTATAAGCCCTAAAATTCACTCCATAATTACCCACGGGCATATTGCGTAGAGGTTAAGAGCACGGGCTACGAACCCCAAAATTCGGAGTTCGAATCCAAGCAGTGACCTGAACAAGAACAACATGAATAATAATGATAATAACATCGAAAAATATCTTAGGATATTTCCCAAGACACCAGAACAATACTGGAGGATATATCAGCCGAAACAATTTTTTGTTATCAAAAAACAAGATGAAGACAAATATCTGTCCAATGAAGATAACGTAAATAATGTAGCTTTCGTCATCTTCAAACCAAAGATACTCGTTTTCCAAATAGCACGTAGTTGTCGATGAATTGTGAATTGTTCAATGACCAAATCTAATCTTCTCTGTTAGTTTGTCAACAACTTTTGCTACACCAGGGTTTGCAGGACGTCCTCGTCGAGCTCTTCAGATCATCCAGGTCGAGGCTCGTGTTCTCTGCTGTAGGTTCCGGCTCATAATTTATGGAACCACTGTTTATACTGTCTTGCGCTTATTGTCCAATCCCCATATAGTGCATTGATATCCATCGCACTACTTTCCGTTGTTGCCTTTATTGAACTCACAATGCAAAATATACCGAATGTGCCCCTTTCTCACTTCCATTATAGCTTTGAAAAAATGACTGCTACGATAGAACTGCACTCTTCGAAGCTTGCACTAAAAATAAGTACAAGGTAAAATTACGACCTGCATTTATAGCAAGTTCATGCATGTAGTTTATCCCTATTCCCTCCGACTTTTAGTACATGCAATTGGAAAACATCAATATATATGGAATGGCACAACAATAATTTTACATATCACTTAAATATTTATACATAGAAGGCGTGTATGTCTATGCATCTATATATCTATGTCTTTATGTATCTATCTGACTCTTTCCCTACTTCTCTTTCTGTCTCTCATGCCCTCTCTCTCACTCTCTCATATCGCTCTCCCTCTGTGTGACTGTCTCTCTCTCTCTCAATCTATCTATGTATCATGTGGTTGTCTAGACACGTGTCTCCAAAGTAAGAAATTATAACAAGGGCGTATGTTTATATTGTGTACATTAATTGATATTCATCTCTCACTGGATACATTACATCTGTTGATCTCTTCACCACGTGGCAGCAAATTGTGTGTATATATATATATATATATACTTGATTGACCAAACACTTACCGGGAATTAAACATTTCTCTTTTATCGAGTTCTCTTTTAAAAGAGAAATCGAAAAATGTTTAAAAGCAAAACATGAGGCAATGGAAAGGATATTGATGGAACATATCCATACACACACATTACTAAACATAAGCTAAACCATATTTTTTAAATGCATGTCTATATAAATGTAAATATATATATATATATATATATA
>NC_068983.1:127428629-127430821 GCF_001194135.2 Octopus bimaculoides | reverse complement strand
ATATATATATTTCCCTTCGTCGGCGTTCGATAGCCACTTTTTCGGTATGAGTGAATAATTTCACTGGAGAAAGTTACATATATTTGCCAAGGGATGTCTTTTGCATCGAAGGTCGGCGATTGTCGTACGCTGAAGAAGGGAAATAACCCTGAAACTCGGGTACGTACGTATCGCAGATCAAGATGGGAAAGATAACTTCCCTTGGTAAATACAGTCAGGACACAGATGTGTGTCGATAGCCAGCTGGAGGAGATGTCCTCCTGGGGCTAAAAGCAACAGTAACATCCACTCCTCGGGATCAGCCACATTTAAGTGGCAGATATACTTCACTATATATATATATATATATATATATACTAAATAAAGTTTGTATGTGTGTGTGTGTGTGTGTGTTCATGCGTGTGTATGTTCCTTATGCATTCCAAAACCGATTTGATGATTTTCACGTAAGGGGTATCAAAATATACAATAAGGTTTGGGCTGCCAACTAACCTATATTTTCATTCATATTTGCATTATAAAAAAATTACATTATCATTTTTCTTTTAGTCACCTATCAATATTTTATATCGCCACCATAGTGACGATGACATCACATTTTCTATATGCGTGTATTTTCACTTTCGTTACCTACGTTAGGCCTACATTTTTGTGACGACTGGCACACACACACACACCCACACACACGCATCTAAACGAACGACAATGCTCACTTTCAAGTACCAGCAACATGAAGATTTGCCTGATTTAACACCACTCACAATACTCGCAAATATATCTGAAAAATAAAATTTTCTTCTGGTTCTTATAACAGATTCGGAAACTTGGTGAAGTAGAAAGCTTTAGCGGCTTTTCAATATAATTACAGACATGTTATTCCACTCCTTCTAACTAGTTTCAAGATAATGTTGTTTTAACAGTCCTTGTATTCTTCATCACCCTGAGTATCAACGTCGTACATCTTTTTTACTGCGTTAACCAGCCTATAATGTTACACAGTTCAAAAACAGCATCTCTATTTTTATTCTATTTGTTCAGCATTCGTTTCAAAATTATAAAATAAAGTTGTGTTTTTTTTTTTATGTAAACTGAATTATGCCTTCTGAATTTGCTTGGACTTTCACTTTCTTCACCGTGATATGCATTCAATCGTGAATTTTATAAGATTTACTACATGTTCCAAACAAATGTTGACTTTCTGTACTTTCTTACATTGGTGACACATACTAACTTTTGCTAAGTTAGTGACTTTCCATATTTTATAGCTACAAAAAGTACGTTTGACACTTATATTGACTACATTTAGTTTCGCTTGAACTTTGTATGTTTACGTTTTGCTGTTTTTAATATTATTAATTACATGAGTGTGTGTGTTTCTGCGTTCGTGACGTCTATAGTAAACCATAGTAAAGGGCATTTTACGCTGCTTTAATAAGGACTAATGAAGTAGCCATCCTTACGGTTGGTGTTTCCCATGAAAATCATGATAACCTCATTCGTGTTCGAGATAACAACCTTAAACGTGTTTCACAGAATCATCCCTCTTATGATATTCTACAGTATAATCTTATTCTGTGGAATGGACGAGATGGGTATTATTTCAATATTCCTCGGATTGAACCTGTAACAGGATGGCTAATTATAAAACAAAAGGGTGTTGCCATATGACTTCTATTTTAACCAGCTTATCTTAGGACCAGAACAATAAGATCATATCTACTATAGTCACAAGGCCTGAAATTTCGCGGAAGGAGACAAGTCGATAAAATCGACCCCAGTGTCTCAGTGGTACTTAATTTGTCGACTACGAAATGATGAAATGCAAAGTTGTCCGCAGCGGCATTTGAACCAGCAAAATACCGCTCAAGCATTTACATAATTTCTCTGTTATCTCAATAACCAGTTATTGTTATTTCAAATACACTTCACTAAAACGATCAGGTTTCATTAGAAAATAAAACTAGTTCCACATTTTCTAGTTCCACTCATTATCTTTTTGTGCCTTATGATTTAACACATTCACCGATAAAATTTCCACTAATTCCTTATTTTTCTTTTTCCTAAGTTTTACCGGTGTGTGTGTTAAATTATAAGGCACAATAAAGATGAATCTATCCAGACACAACAGTATATGTATGGATATATATTTATATGGATATATATATATATACACATATATATATATATATATA
>NC_068983.1:127425185-127428306 GCF_001194135.2 Octopus bimaculoides | reverse complement strand
TATACACGCGTATATATATATAATGATATAGATTTAATCAAAAGATTAAATGTGGTACTTAAAATGTTTGAGGCACCAGAATTTGGTAGGATAAAAACCAAAAACAAAATCAAGAGATTTGGTGAATACAATTCGAAGGTAAGCAACAAAAATTCAATAGGTTATAGCAGTACGTACGTTTCGTACAATCTCCATTTATTCATGTAGTGAGAACACCACAGAATGTACAATGAAAATGTAAGAGAAGAAAACATACCATCTCGACTATGGTATGTTTTCTTCTCTTACTCTTATTTTTTGCAAACATCATCAAAATGACTTTCTAAAATGAAATTCCATTATGCAGCTGAGGAGTACATGAATAAATAGAGCTTGTACGAAACGTACGTACTGCTATAACCAATTGATTTTTTGTTGCTTATCTTCAAATATATATATATATGCATCCGTATACGATGGGATTATTTGTGCTTCATTTTACCATATCCACTCACAAAGCTTTGGCCTACCTGAGGCTATAATAAAAAGCACCTGACCAAGGTGCCACGCTGTGGGACTGAACTCGAGACCATATCGTAGGGAAGCAACCATCTTACCACACAGCCATGCACGCATATACCTATCGCGGGTCATCCCGTAGATAATGCGGTTTTTTATACTTTTTTTCTTATTTTTTTAAATTAAGATAAACAAAGTTCTTTTGCAATGTAAAATATAATCTCCTTCATTTTCTGCAATGGTCTTCCAACGATCTGGTAAGGCTACTCTTTCTAAATTCATTTCTCGTTATCAAAAAGTACTCCTCTAGTACTATTCTTAACTCGTCTACGGAATTCATATTGTTTCCGTCCAAATGAATTTCAAGACTGTGGAACACATAAATATCAGACGTGGCAATGTCTGGCGAATATGGGTGGGGTATCGCTTCCTATTCAAACTGTTCCAGCCTTTGGAATATTTTTCTCGATCTATGTGAGCGAGCATTATCCTGATGGAAGAACACAACTTGTTTTGAACCCAAAGTTGGTCGTTTTATTTCTAGCGCTCCCTTGAGCAGTAAATCTCCTTCGTTATCGTATGGTTTGAGCTTAAAAATTCAAAGTGGACTAAACCCTTCATCTCCCACCAAACAGATGACAACACCGTGCATGTGCGAAGAATTTCTTTACACTGGAGAGCTGATGTTTCCCCTCTCCCTACCCACTGCCTCCGGCGCTTGACATTTACACAGAGAACCCATTTCTCGTCGCCAGTCACTATTGGGTCCAGAAAAGGCTCATTTGTGAGACGTGACAACAAAGAAGAGAACACATTCACTCTCTAAGCTTCATTATACTCGGCAAGTTTGTGAGTCTCGTATTGATCCAATTTTCTGATTTTCTGGTGTCACACTGTTGTCGATGAATGGTTGAATGACCAAATCCGAGCTTCTCTGCTAGTTTCTCAAGAGTTACATCCGATTTGTTCCACCAGGGTCCTTGTCGAATCCTAGAGATCATCCAGGACGATGCTCGTCTTCTAGGCTGTAGTTTCCGGCTCATATTTTCTGGAACCACTGCTCACTTTGGCTTACGTTGATTGTCCGTTCCCCATGTAATGCATTAATATTCCCCGCACTTTTTGATGCGTTGTTACTTTTATTGAACTCATAAAGCAAAAGAAACCGAATATGCTCCTTTGTCATTTACATTATAGCTTTGAAAAAATAACTGTTAAAATGGAACTGCACTCTTGAAAATTTGCACTAAGTATAGGTACAAAATAAAATTATTACCTCCTTGTATAGCAAGTTGATGCAGTTAGTTTATCCCGTCCCCCACTGAATTTTAGTCCATGTAAATGACAAAAGCGCATTATTTACGGGATGGCTGGCTCAATATAATGCAACATATATGTACATATAAAGGGACAGATAGATAGAGAGAGGGAGAAATATTTAGAGAGAGATTTAGAATTATGTTATAAATACAGGAGTAACCGACTGATTTCGCAAAAATATAAGTAGGTGTTTCACACCTCACCATCATGATATGATTTAGGCACAGTCCTCAATTATTCTTAGAGTTGCACGAGGAATAACAAGTATCAATTAATGATGAAAGGGCTTTGAGATAGATGTACGTATTTGTGTTTGCGGATGTACATGTGTATTCACGTAATGAGCTAAATAAGATAAGTGGGATTGTCTTAATTATCGCAGTAACATGACTATTTACTAAATACTTCCCTTCACTGCCAATCCTTCTTGTACTGTGTTCTAGTTTCAAAGATTTCCTTTTTTATGTTATGTACATAAAGCACATATGTTATGTTACGTACAATAATATATTGTTTCACAAAATAATGCCTCATGCATGACTCAAACATTTTATAGAATCTTCTACAATAATAAGCTTAACCAAAGTATTCATAGTCATATGTCTTCATATTCTAGTGTTTTGGCGTCTAAGTTCGCTGTTGTGAGACTAACAATCAAATATGGTTTAATAATTTGCGAAAGAGCAGGAGCACTTTTCAGGAAAGGCGACTTTATTTCAGATGTTTACCGAACAGATCAATGATTCATGACTGTCTTCCGAAGAGATCATTAACTAAATTATTTTCTTCACAATATCAAGTAATGTTTACTATGTAACACACACCTCTACCTACTACGTATTTTTATTTTACACAGGGAAGGAAAGGAAAGGACAGCTGCATCTCATAGAAATGACAGTCAAATATTTGTTAAATGAGAATCTACTACCTTATAATTCAAGTCGACGCTGTATAACTTATTTAGAGATACATTACGTTTGAATCTATGTGCCTTTCAGGTTCCGAAAGTCATATTACCATATCAGTTCCATCGGATGTGATTTAACTACTTTAATACATTCAAAAAATTATATTTAATCTCTAGTTTATAACTGGGTTATGTTTTGCATTCCGCAAAGATGACACTGACGTTATTAATGCAAGTCTTACTTCGTAGTTTCAGTCGAAATTTGAGTGGAAAACTTTCCCAATTTTTCTTCTTCTTCTTCTTCTTCTTCTTCTTCTTCTTCTTCTTCTTCTTCTTCTTCTTCTTCTTCTTCTTCTTCTTCTTCTTCTTCTTCTTCTTCTTCTTCTTCTTCTTCTT
>NC_068983.1:127415401-127425175 GCF_001194135.2 Octopus bimaculoides | reverse complement strand
CTATGTCAGATTTTGGGTGGTGCATCCTATATCCTGTCATTATTTTTCTTGTTTTCCTGTCTATTTTACATAGTTCGTTTAGTGTCCAGTTAAGGATGTTGTAGCTGTAGCTTATAACTGGGACAGCTAAAGTGTTGATACCCATTATCTTGTTTTTAGCATTGAGCTCTGTTTTTAGTATTGATCTAACTCGTGTATAGTACTCTTTCTTTATTTTTTCTTTCATTTGTGTATGTTGTATCCTATCGAGTTCGTTGACTCCTAAATACCTATATGGTTGGCTTTCGTCTAGTTTTCTTATTTCATTGGCTTTATCTAGTGTTATATTACTACTTTTAACTAATGTTCCTCTTTTCAGGGTTGCTTTGGCACATTTTTCTAATCCGAATTTCATATCTATTTCCTTGGTAAAGCCGTGTACTGTCTGTAATAGTGTTTCTAGCTCTTTGTCGTTTTTAGCATATAATTTTAGGTCATCCATATATAGAAGGTGGCTGACTGTTTTTCCGTATCCAGTTCTATTTAGCAATTCTGTTAAAGGTGTGAGTGTCAGGCAAAACAGGAGTGGAGAGAGCGTGTCTCCCTGGAATATTCCTCTTCTAATGGGGATGGCTTTCGTTTTCACAAGTCCCTCTTTTGTTTGGAGCTGTAGCACTGTCTGCCATTTGTTCATTGAATGCTCTATGTATTTTATGATAATTGGTGCCACCTTGTTTATGGCTAGTGTTTCCAGAATCCACGTGTGGGGAACACTGTCGAAAGCCTTTTGGTAGTCCACCCAGGCCATACTGAGGCCTTTCTTCTTTCTGCGGCTGTCTTCAGTAATGGCTTTATTGATCAATAATTGATCTTTACAGCCGTATGAGCCCTTGCAGCATCTCTTCTGCTCTTCTGCACTCTTATTATTATTATTATTATTATTATTATTATTATTATTATTATTATTATTATTATTATTATTATCCTCTCCTCTCATTTCTGTTTTAATTTGAGACCGAGTGTCTTCCTAACACCTAGGGCATTATTATTAATGCGAATTATTTGTGGTATTTCGACCATCGCTAGATTCTGAGTTCAACGTCTGCCGAGGTCTACATCGACTTTCATTATTTCGGGGTCGCTAAATTAATTACCAGTTGAACACTGGAATCGATGTAATCGACTCATCTCCTCCTCCCAAATTTCTGCCTTTGTGGTAAAATTTGCCAACATCATCATTAATATCATTGAGTAGTCTTATATTTATCACGTGCTTTCACTCCACTACCGTGCGCGGCTCTCTGTGCCTTGGGTAGTTGCTGTTATTTGTTGTGATGCTCTTATAGTTACTGCATTGAAATTGTTTTACGTAGGATGAGTGCGGTGTCTAATGGTGCTATTTTCTGATTGTTTATTTGTTATGTATTTATTTGAATATGTTTTTATCATACATAAAGCTCCTATTATGATCGGAATTTTCTCTCTTTTTAGACTCCACATTCGAGTTACCTCTATTTCTTCATTTCTTCATTTCTTTGAGAAAACTTTGTCATCTGTTTGTATTGGTACATCAATTAGAAAACATTTTATTTTATTGATGATCTCTGACAACTAATATCTGACCTATTGGCCTCAATTTCTCTATCTTTGTGTATTGACATATCCCATAGTATGGTTGCTTCCTCATTTTCTGTGACCTTTTCTGGCGTGCGCCTATACCATCATTTTTCTGTTGCTATTGCATAGTGTTCTCATAGCTTCCAGTGTATTTAGATCCCAAAACTGTCGTGTCTGTAAATATATTCTTTCTTAGCCAGGACTGGGCAACCAGAGACAATATGGTTTATTGTTTCTTATCCATCTCCACATATTCTACAGTTACTTGTTATATTTCTTTTCATTGTTTGTTTTTGATTATTTCTGGTGTGGAGCCCTTGGTCTTCAGGGACAATTAAAAATTCTTCAGTCTCTGTTTTGATTCCTGAGCTTCTCAGCCATTGTTGGGTTGTGGCTGTGTCAATTTCTTTTGCGGTTAGTTTAACCCAGTAGTTGCCATGAAGGGGCTTCTCTTGACATCATTCTATCATGATCCGTTGGTGTTCCAGTTTTAGTTTGGATGTCAAATGTTGTACAGTTTATAGTTACTGTATTAAATGTGTTTTACGTAGGATATGTGCGGTGCCTAATTGTGTTAGGTAGAATGACTTCTTGCTTGTATTTGTCAGCTATTTTGTTTGGTTCGTATTTTGTGGCCATTTGTTTAGTCTTCCTTGGTTGTGAAGTAGATATTTTTGTAGTCCTATGCTGATTATTTTGTTATAGTGTTTTAGCTGTATAATGCTACCACCACGTTCTGTACGTTGTGTATATAACCTTTCTATGTCAGATTGTGGGTGGTGCATCCTAGATACTGTCATTACTTTTCTTGATTTCCAGTGTATCTTGATCAGTTTATTTAGTGTATAGTTCCTGATATTGTAGTTGTAACTTATAACTGGGACGGCTTGAGTGTTTGATATCTGTTACCTTGTATTTCACATTGAGCTCATTCTTCAGTATTAATCTAATCTGTCTATATTATTTGTTTTTTTATTTCCTCTTTCGTTTGTGTGTGTTTTATCATAACTAGTTCATTGATTCCTAAGTATTTGTATGTCTGGCTTTGGTCTAATTCTCTTATTCATTAGCTTTATCTAGTGTGATGTTGCTACTCTTAACAAATTTTCCTCTTTTCAAGGTTGCTCTGGCACATTATTCAAAGCCATTATTATCATCATTATTATTATTATTATCATTATTATTATTATTATTATTATTATTATTATTATTATTATTATTATTATTATTATTATTATTATTATTATTATTATTATTATTTTATGTTTAACTTTTGCTTTACATTTATACAAGTTGGCTCCAAGTCTCACCCACAGACGTCAAGGGACTACAAGTTAGAAGTTCATGTTGGTTTCATGCCTGCCTACGGTGCTATGTTTTTGGCTTTGTACATAGTGTTGTTCTAGAGAATGTTTAAAACAGTATAAGACAATTATGTGCTTGTTTCAAAACTTGGAATTACATACAGAGCTTTTTGCGTAGGATATGGGAAGTTCCTATGAGCACTAACTTTTGAATTTCTGCCATTTTGGTGTTTCTTGGTATCTGAGTTAAGTAGTAAACAACCCCCTTTACTATCATTCCCGGGGCACCTATGACAACGGGTATTGCTTTAGTATTGAGGTTCCATATTTTGCTAATTTCTATTTCAAGATCTTTATGCTTGCTCAGTTTTTGGTAGGTCTTCACAGATACGTTTATATCGATTGGGATAGTCATATCAATGAGGAGGTATGATTTACGTCTGGAGTCTTTAAATATGATTTCTGGGCTATATGCATCTATCTTTCTGTTAGTTTGAATGGTGAAGTTCTAGAGGAGTGAGATGTGATCATTTTCAGGCACTGGAGGTAGTTTGTGTTCCAACCATTTTTTAATCATGGGGCAAGTCCCGGGGTTTATTATTAATACTATTATTATCATGATTATGGTTGTTGTTATTATTATTATTGTTGTTGTTGTTGTTGGTGTTGTTGTTGTTGTTGTTGTTGTTGTTGTTGTTGTTGTTGTTGTTGTTGTTGTCGATGTTGTCGTCATCATCAGTATCATTGTTATCCGGAATTTAAAAAAAAAACGCTCTTAAAAATCAAAAAAAATCTTTCCTACCCACCAAAAACCGGAGCATTCTATCTCATGCAAATTTGATGACTTAAAAGGAAATGCCCTCTATATAATTTTTGAAGAAAACCAAGTCGATATTGACGTAATACAGGGCAACAGACAACACTTCTTTGCTTAACAAAATTCTTTCATGAAAAGGTTGAAGTTTGTTAACTTTGGGAAGCTAACCTAGGTTACCTGTATGCGCAGAGAAACAGAATTGGAAGTATGCCTACTCAACGATTGTAAGGTGTGTGTCCTTTGCCCTTAGCAGTGCGTATGCCAAAATATTCTAGGTTTTAAGACATTGTGATGGACTTGGATGTTCATATACTAAAGTCACGGTACATGAGGTTTAACAATATAAGTGTAAGGCAAATCTAAATTGACAGTGAAATTCCGTTGAATCATGTTTTCTCATCACATTTGTGGCAGCGTATAGGCCAGTGGTTCTTAACGATTTTTGTAGCACAACTTTTTAAGTAGTTGCTATGCCTTGCACTCACTTAATGGAGTGTATGGTATGTTCACTAAACTTGAATAACGCGGGTGATACTCTTTTACTCTTTTACTCTTTTACTTGTTTCAGTCATTAAACTGTGGCCATGCTGGAGCACCGCCTTTAGTCGAGCAAATCGACCCCAGGACTTATTCTTTTATCAGTCTCTTTTGCCGAACCGCTAGGTTACAAGGGCCTAAACTCAACAGCATCGGTTGTCAAGCGATGTTGGGGGGACAAACACAAACACACAAACATACACACGCACATACATAAATATATACATATATACGATGGGCTTCTTTCAGTTTCCGTCTACCAAATCCACTCAAAAGGCTTTGGTCGGCCCGAGGCTTTAGTGGAAAACACTTGCCCAAGGTGCCACGCAGTGGGACTGACCCCGGAACCATGTGGTTCGTAAGCAAGTTACTTACCACGCAGCCACTCCTAAGCCTATACATAGGTTGATAATGTACCAATTTTATTTAAAATGGACTGTATACACTTTTAACAGTGAAGTAATAAAGAATAATGAAGACAAACGTTGTAATTTTACTTTATACACTGCAAGTAAATGGTTTCCTCGCGCCTGATGAGATCTAGCTAAGCGTTCTATCTTATTCGAAAAAAAAAATTCAGGTCTCCTCTTTGACTTGATGCAAACCCATGTTGTTGCTTTGTCAGCAATTATGATACCACTTTGTAAAGTTTCTCCACTAAAAATTTAAGGATAAACAATCGATTTAAACAAGTAATATAATTTCTTGGCACAGTTGGGGATAAATACATTGTATGTTGGGCGAGAATGATTCATATCTTGGCTGTTGAAAAATGTACTTGAACATCGATATCACCTTTCATGTTGATAATTTCTTCATATAAATACTGTTGAGCAGAAGAGACTTCAGAAAGAAATCAATTTATGGACCAATAAGGTACTTTAAGATCAGTAAGTTCTTTAATTTAAAACATATTAAGTTTTTTGTCACTGTCTGCTGATGAAAACAATAAATAAATAAATATATATATATGTGTGTGTGTGTGTGTGTGTGTGTGTGTGTGTGTGTGTGTGTGTGTGTGTGTGTGTTTGTGTGTGTGTGTGTGTGTGTGTGTGTGTGTATGTGTGTGTGTGTATCTAATATTAAATTGATAAATTGCAAAAAAAAATCTCCGGCTCGTTAATCTCCTTTTGCTGAATCTCTCTTCGCTGAAAAATGCATTTATAATTGATTTTGCTTTAATTAAATTCATATTATTTCCTTGTATCTTGATGTTAACCCAAGTTAATTTATTTGAAATATCAAGAAGATATACAATGTCCACCCTTTCGTTGCTTAGTTTATTATACGTTGCTTCATTATATGAATTAAGAAATTGTTAAACAGTATCATAAGTATCATGAAAATACTTTAGACAATTTCTCTTCCACAGCCATAGCATCCCAGCATGAAGCATCCAGAGATTAGAGCTTTTTCGTTTTTATGACAAATTTCTAAGTAGTTTACCACTAAGATGTTTTGCTGACAAGTGTTCTCGGTGAACTATACAATGGACTGCAAGTATATGGAGAACTGTTCCCTTTAAATGTGCTATAAATCCCAGTTAACGGCTTATTATAGTTGTTGCTCCATCTCTTTCACATGCAATGATATTTCTGAGAGGAATATTCTTAGCATTAAAACATATTCCACAACCATAAATATTGTAAAACCTTTTCCAAGAAGTACCATTTTTTTTTTTTGTTTTTGCAGCAAACATAATCCCTTCTTGAATTTCTTGATTTGAATTTATATAATGGACGTAGGACATTAACAAATATTCATTGCCGCGTAAAGTTAACTCGTCAATTCCGAAAGAGAATTCTTCATTTTTTTTTTTAAAGCATCACATAATTTTCTTTCCACATCTTTCACTATGACATCCATTCTTGCTACTACTGTACTGTTACTCAGACGAATTGTAACCATATTTCAATTATTCATTCGTTTATTGATGGCACTTCATATCTCTACTCATTCTAATGTCTTAAACGAGAAACGTACATAACAATTGTATATGTTTAAATCACTAAACAAAATATAATGGAGATCACAATATACAAAGAAAATAAGCAAGACTGCGCGCCTAAAAAGTACTACTCAAGACTGAGATATAGCATTAAATTTGAATTGTTCTTGTTCAATTCTGTCTTTAGTTACGGTATATACTTATCTCTCATTTTATCTAAATAACCATGGCCAGTTTTATTTCTGCTATAGGTAAAAATATAGTATGATAATTATGCTATCTTACAACCACTCTCAACTCCCTCTCGCCACCCCTAAATCCTTACGCCTCGTTCCACATGTCCAAAATGTCCTTCGTGGCGATAACGCTCACCACTATCCTGGAGTTGAAACATAGATTCAACAGATATTAGATCGATCGAATTGGTGAAAGAAAACTGAATATGTAGTTACAAGGTGTGCATTTGCAATAGTGAAGGACACCTGAGAGCTTTCATCTCAGAGAACAATAAAATCTAAAGATGTAAAAGCACACCGGCAGGTAGCAACAGCTACAATACAGTCTAGACGTGACGACAATGAGTCTATTTTGAACTCCTCTGTCTAATCTCGTTTGCCATTCTTAATTTTGCAGCTGTGGTTTATATCTCCAGCTGATAGTTGACGTTTCATAATAACTGAATCACCCTCATCTACAATAAATCTCTTCCTCTGTTTTTCTCTTCCTCTGTTTTTCCCTCCCTACCTTCATGACTATCGCCATAAAACCTCCTCTCTGCCTCACAATCTTACTAATTTCATAAACAAGAACAAAAGAAAACTTTAATATACTTTAGGAACGTTATCTTATTTATGCCATTTGTGCGGCTCTTCTCAAGAGGACAACTTGACTGATATATGCAACTAGCAAAATCTGTACTATTTGATACTTTCCCTTCCGTTGCTTGTATATATTTATACTTGCAATATGGAGAAAATAGTGGACTTCATTGCATAAAATGCAAGTTTACACCAACCACTCGCCCTTTATCCACACAGCTGAAAACAATAGTTGATTATATTATGTACGTTATATATCTAACATTTCTTATAAACGTATTCATTATGACTGTTATTGTTTGTCTTTATTCCTACTGTTGGGCTACCTAAAGCGAATGGAAAACCTAGTGTTTAAGATTCTGAATTCTCTGAGCACTAAACGGTAACTATCTATACGAAGCTTACATAAGTATTTTATTACCCATTCGCGGTAATAAAATACCCATGTATTTATATATGCATAAATGTATGTACAGAGAAACACAAAACGAGAGAGAGAGGGGGGGGGAAGGGACAGAAAGATAAAGAAACAAAGATAGAGTAAATGAAACAGAGAGAAGAAATATGAATATTTAGAGTTGTCTGTATACAAGACACAAATGCAATAGAAAAAGTTCATTATATATATATATTTCCTTGCGTAGCTCTGTCATCTGCGTACAATATATTCACTGACTTAACCTGTTCAATTTCAATAAACAATAAATTTCACGCTTTATATTCTCTAAATATTTCAATCGAATGATCTGATATATATGTATTGCAACTGTAGCTTATTTTTACATACAATTGTAGTGTTTACTATCTACAAATTGGTTAATCAGTAAAGTTTATATCTTTTGGACTCACTACATTCTATGTATAAGCCCATACATTTTCATCGAAAAAGTTTGGTAGAAATAGTTTAGATTTTCTCTTCTATATTAAACAAATATCTAACAGTGTTTATATGCAGATAAACTGAGTTGAACAGTAAAGTTTTGAAAGAATAAACTTCGCTAAACTCATGAATATTTTCGCATTCCACTCTAACTAATATTAGAAACTTTCTCAAGATCATGGATAAAGAAATTGTTCGTGATAATAACATTTAAAAATATAAATATAAATAGGAATCTGCAATTGAACTGAATTTTCATTTTCTAATTTTTATTACACCAAAAAAAGTGGGGGGAAAAGAAAATTCCGATAAGATGATCTAGATTTTGAAATGTTTGAGAGTAGTTGAATGGATGCTGAAGAGATGGCAAGACACTTCAAATTGCTTGGAGTGCTCTTCACATTAGTCTGAATAACAATGTGGTCTCTACTCTCTCGTGTCATTCATAACTTTTAGCAAAATCTAAAACTTGTAGATTGTAGAGATGCATCTATTAAAGCAATGATTGTGTGTTTAAGAAATTTATTTCTCAACAATGTGGTTTCGCAGCAGACTCTACTGCACTGCAATTCTAATAAAAATCACATAATATAGCCGCGGAGGCAAACAAAGAAAGATAAGTAAAATTTGATTAATACAAATTCCTTTTATAGTGTACAAAATGCATAATCTGTGACACCCGTCTATTGAAATTGTTGAGCATTTAACTTTCCTGTAACGATACTTTACTCCCAAATTTCTAATACTATCGAGCATCATTACATATGCCACGTACAATGTCCATCTCACTAACCGATAAGCATAATTATTACGCTGTCATTCATACATATTGACATGCAAAGGCGCAAACAAGTAGACAAGTGCCTATATCATGAAAGAGGAAGCGCGCGTTCGTGCATAGAAACAAGAATAAGTAATACGAATTACATAATGTGGAGTGATATGTATATGTGTGTGAGTATGTGTGTGTGTGTGTGTGTGTGCACGTGCGTGTGTGTGCGCGTTCGTAATGAGATAAAAAACGAAGGCTGTTTATAATATAGAACATTTATAAATAGAACGTCTTACAGCTGTTTCCAGGACATCTATTATATCACTTCATCGGAGACGGTGGGAGAGGATGGTTAAGCAATAGTTAGTTTACATAAGATAAGAAATAGAGAGAAAATGTAGGGATATTGTATTTGTAAACCCATTGTTTAGGCAGAATGGTATACATATAAGATTCCAGTACCTTGTGAATAAAATCTAATCGTCCTGAAGATTGGTCATTGCATTTGTAAATCCATTATTAAGATTCCAGTACCCTATGAGTAATATCCAATAGTACTTGAAATTCATCATTCCAAATACAGAGTTTATACACAGTGTTATTGAATCAAGGGCTCTGTTTAAAGTGACCTAAAAGTAGAGAATGTATTAGTAGGGTCAAATCCAAAACAAGAACAGGGGAATAAAGAAGAGGAAAAAAGACGAATAAAAAGAAGGTGGTTAGAAAGAGAAGAAAATGGAAGAAGAAAAAAAAGAAGGAATACAAAAATATAGATAAGGGAAAGTGTACCTTGGAATCTTATATGTATCCATTGGAATACCATTCAGCCTAAACAACGGATTTACAAATACAATATCCCTACATTCAATCTCTATTTCCTATCTTATCTAAACTAACAATTGTTTAACCATCCTCTCACACCGTCTCCAATGAACGGATATAATAGGTGTCCTGGACATTGCTGTAAGACCTTCTATTTATAAATGTTCTATATTATACACAGCCTTCGTTTTTTATCTCATTACGAAAAAATAAATCTTTATATATATATGTGTGTGTGTGTGTGTGTGTGTGTGTGTGTGTGTGTGTGTGTGTGTGTGTG
>NC_068983.1:127413764-127415140 GCF_001194135.2 Octopus bimaculoides | reverse complement strand
AATAGGGGAGGGGAAGAAGAGGGGAGGTGGAGATGAGTGGAGGAGGATGAGGGGGATGAAGAGGAGGAGGGGTGAAGAGGAGGGGGTGAAGAGGAGGAGGGGGTGAAGAGGAGGAGCAGGAGGCTTCAGCAAATGTGGCAGTAAGAGATTGGCATCCTTTCTCTGCCACGGATATTCAGATGCCGATATTTGTTTATGAAATTTGCTTCCTTGTTGATGCTTTGTTGTCATATTATATCCACTCAGTCAATAGATCCGGGGTAATATCATAAAATATGACCCTTACTTGAACATGTATCTAAAGGTTCACAGAGCCTTATTTTAATTTGTGATCCATGTATGTATCCTCATCTCTTTGGCGGCTACTGTTTTCATTTTTTATCAGTTTTGCTCTATTTCCGTTCAAATTTGGTACATTGGTGTAGTTTTGTATACCTATATTTAAAAGAAATTCACTTTCGGCATAAGAGAATCAATGACTTTCAGATTTTGGGTAATTTTAGTCGATTAATGCCAGGGGTGTGTAGTCGATCTACAACATATAATCTCGGACATAACTTTTACTGCTACAGACATCATTGCAGCAATAAATGAGATCAAACAACATTCTGATGTAGGCCCCGATAGATTCCATGCTAGTCTCCTGAAGGAATGTAGACACCAGCTTGTAGTCCTTCTTTAATAATATAAAATAAAATAGGAATATAAAATCCTAAGAAGAAAAAATAGTACACATATATTCATACAAAAATAAAAATAAAAATAAAAATAAAACATAAAAGTAGTCAAATCGGTGGGGTGGGTAATCTAAGAAACAATAAGAGAACAAGAGAACAACATTCCTATTTTATTTTATATTATTATTTCATTTTTGTTATGTTATTTTATTATATTGTTTTTAACCACCAACTTAACACAACACACTGAATTGAGGCAAGGTATGGACGGATTCCGGAATAGCGAGGAAATTATGTATAAATATATCAAATTAAGAATTCTACGAGGTATAGTACAATGCAAAATACCAAACAGAACCTCACCTCTTATATCTCATCTTTCTTCCTCCTTTAACGTCTATGTGATATAATTCTTGGGAGAGAATACATTTGCGGCTGAAGATAGCTTTATATTGTCAATTATACACTGATGTAGCAACTATAAAGCTTGAAAAACGTGTACCACAGAATCCTTTGTTTTGTTTTTATTTTTGGATTTACAATTTATTCATTCACCTCAACCACGAGCTGGCATACACAGGTGCTTACAATTGTCAAGTCTTACCTCTAACATTTACTATACATATATATACATACATATATATACATATATATACATATATATATATATATATATATATATATATATATATATATATA
>NC_068983.1:127412469-127413696 GCF_001194135.2 Octopus bimaculoides | reverse complement strand
ATATATATACGACGGGATTCTTTCAGTTTCCGTCTACCAAATCCACTCACAAGGCTTTGGTCGGTTCTAGGCTAGAGTAGAAGGCATTTGCCCAAGGTACCATATGAGTCCGGGTATAAACCCGGAACCATGTGGTTGGTAGGCGAGCTACTTACCACACACCCACTCCTGCGCCTATATATTATACACACACACACGCACACACACACACACACACACACATACACACACACACACACACACATATATATATACTATAAGTAACGCCTCACACTGTTAATTCAAACTACTACAATGAATATATGTATGTTTATTGAAGTATTTGTGATTTAGACTCCCATTTCAGCGTGAGGAATTATTTGTTGCAATAGCCCCTAATATGATAATGTATCTTATATTTATTTACGTGTGTGTCTGTGTCGCCTATGAACTTATTATACATACAAATATATAAATTACACGTAACCTAAAAATGTTATAAAACCACTAGTTGAAACCGAGAACCGGGTGATTTTTGCCCTGACAAAGTGTACGTATGTATGTATGTATGTATGTATGTATGCATGCATGTATGTATATATGCATGTATGCATGTATATATGTATATATGTATGTATGTATGTATGTATCTATCTATCTACACATATATATATATATATATATATATATATATATATATATATATATATATATATATATATATATCGATATTTCATGCAAGAAATGCGAAAATGTAGATCTGCACTTATGCATACACGTACCCATCTACAATCACGCACAAGCACAAGCACACACGCGTACCTTATGCCTTTGTATGCATGTATTTTTATATGTATTTTCTTATTTACATGCATGTGCATGTGTAGATAAATATACATATCCCTGTGTATGCTCGTATATACACGTTCGCTCACATCTGTAAACTTTCAATTACTCACAAGTGCATCCACAAATAATAAATATGTTATATATAGAAATTGTGCCTATATTTGATATAAAAGATTATCACATCCGAAATTCCCAACTCACGAACAAAATAGATTTATTGAATATTAAAAAGGGTAATTTCATCCGCAGGACATAATGCACAATAATGTTTGGTACAGGGATAATTAAATTTAAGTCATTGCATTATAACGTTCAACAAAGTTATTATGTTCATTTATATTTCCTGCAGGATTATTTCGGGATAACTCTTCTGTACACTGTATATATATATATATATAT
>NC_068983.1:127410282-127411250 GCF_001194135.2 Octopus bimaculoides | reverse complement strand
ATAGACAGATGAAGTGGGGGACTGGGTTATGCTCCGACCCCACGAGCCCCATCCCACCACTGACACTTTCGAAGACACCTATGGCGTATTCAATTGGACTCTTTCACTCGCAACTCTCGAGCGACATATTTTCATCTTGATTGAAACATTTTCTCCGACAAACACTTTCTCTCCACTCGTATTTTTCTTTTCAAATGAAAAGAAAAATATCTCACCAGACCTTGACTGGAGATGAAAGTGCCCGTCTTGTTCCCTTCCATTCTAGTCTTCCGCACAACCTCTTTCGCTACTGCTACTGTAATGAGGAAACATTTCTTACCTTCGTTTGATAACAAACTTAGCGGGTCAATTTTTATAATTGACTCAGCCGACAACTGTATTCTTCCTTCACTTGACATTAGGTGTTCCACGTAAACCCACATTTCGGAGACCTCCGGACACTGTACAATAGCGTGCGGGACGGTTTCCCTATCCCGCCCGCATCTTGGACAGGTCGGTGATATCTGCGTTCCATGTCTTGCAAGTTTATCGCGAACGGGCAAGGCTCCTCTATAGCATTTCCAGGTCAAATACATTTGGACGTTATCCAACGACTTCAACCGGAATGTACGGAAGAACAGGCTGTCGAGTTCAATAAATCCGAGACCCAGAGTCGTTCCCAGGTCATCGTCGCATTCTGCCTCTACTAACCCTCTATAAAATAATGCTGTAGAACCCCCGCTGCTGGCGTTGCCCGAGCGTCGGAATAGCAGGAGAGCCTTACGACACTCCGTGTACCATTGGCTCAACCTCGGTCTACGAAAGCACCAAGCTTCCTTTGCACTCATACTGGCGAAGTTGTGGAACATTTGTCTTGCCAACACGGAGACCACACCTGGTCACCATCCAGGAGTATCCAAAGATGCCTCAACCTCAACGCATGTCTGCGCATCATCAACCAAGGCATCCCTAAACCTCCCTTTAACGGT
>NC_068983.1:127409807-127410272 GCF_001194135.2 Octopus bimaculoides | reverse complement strand
CATCAACCAAGGCATCCCTAAACCTCCCTTTAACGGTTTCTGGCAACAGATAGAGCGTCTCACAAGTGGCTTCGAGCCCCTCCACAAAAAGTGAAAGAGCTGTCTTTCAAACTTGGTCAACCACGAATCAGGGCAAGGAACGACGGTCAGGTGGTAGGTAATAACCGATGCGATAAACACATTGGCTACCTCCGCCCTCCCTTTCAAGGACAGCCATCGCCGAGACCAACTCTTGGCTATACCGGCTATCTTGCTCAACACCTCTGCCCAGTTCTTCTCCACCTGGAAGTCTGGACCAAACCAAATCCCCAGCAACTTAACCGGCCCCTCCGTCCAGCGTCCTACGACGCTATCCGAAGGCATCTACTTGCTCCTCCAGGTGCCGAGTTGCAAGCCGACTGACTTATCCCGATTAATATTTGCTCCTGCCACCGTCTCGTACTCCTCAATAACTTTGCCTACTTT
>NC_068983.1:127407843-127409301 GCF_001194135.2 Octopus bimaculoides | reverse complement strand
CTGGCATACTTTTATATAATTCATAGGGTACCCCATCAAGTCCCGGCGATTTTCCCCTACCACAGTTCGCCAACGCCTCGATTATCTCCCCAGTCGTGATCGGCCCCTCACAAGCCTCCGCATTCGGCCGCGAGAGGCGTGGCAGCCCGGCAAGGAAGTTCTCAAGGTCTTCTCCACCACGCGGCTCACCATCACCCCCGAAAAGCTTGGCGAAGTGCTCCTGAAACGCCTCACACATCTCCTCGGGTTCGTTTGCCAATACGTCCTGAAGGTTCACCACAGACCGAATAATGGAGTCATTACCCCGTTGAGCCTCCACCACTCGGGCCCATCCGGCAGCTTTGATTCCTTCGCAACCCATTGCACGAATTTTTGCTCTGATAATGCTTCCCATGTGTTGGCTTTCGAGGTGCTGGTTTAGTTCCAGTCTCTTGGCCTGCACTTGGTCCGCATTACCATTCTCCATGGCTTTCTCTAACTCCTTAACTAGACCATCGCCTATTTTACGTTCCTTCCTAGCTATGCCTATGCTAAATCTAATCGACTCATATTTTATGGCTCGCTTAAGGGCGTACCACCATTTATTATTAATGATGGTACCTGTTAACTCCCTTTGAATTATTAGCTTGATCCGCTTTCTGTACTCCTCATTCTCTAAGAGGGACTTGTTGAGTTTCCAGTAGCCAGATCCCTGTCTATACATCTTATCTACAGTCAGCTCGTTTGTGACCATCTTGTGGTCACTATAGCAGACTGGGTAAAATTGTGGACACCTAACTATATCTTTATCTACTTTTCTTATCAATATCCTATCTAAATAAGACCTGGAAGACCCATCGCTATTTGACCACGTCCACAGTGGAGCTTTTGGGCGTTCCAGTTTATACGGGTCTACCAGCTGAAAGTGGCTGAGCAGGTCCCGAAAGCCAGGATTCGCTGTTCTCTCTGTCTGCGAGCCAACACAATCAACACGCGCATCGTCAATTGTGTTGACGTCACCTAACACGACTAAAGAATGTGATGTCGCTAGGAATTTCCCGAGGTCACGGAAATATTGATTCTGTAAACCACTTGTGTTGGGTGCATAAATTGCGACCAACCTGACTGTCTTACCACAATTAAATGTCAAATCCAGGACGACCAGCTTGCCTCCTGGATCAATAAAAATAGACTTTACCTCAGGAACCCGGTCTCTTTTTATTAAGACCAACACCCACCCACCCACCACCCGGCCGACATGGAGAGACGTATCTCTCGTAGCCGTTCAAGAGGGGGAGCTGATCTCTAGGCCTGCTTATCCGGGTTTCTGTGGCAGCAATCACATCTAAATTTCGCGACCTGATGTCATTTAGGAAGCGCCCCTGCTTCCAACTCGACGACAGACCGGGTACATTTAAACATCCCATTCGAACCGCCATAAGTGTCTTACCTTAGTCAGTATCTGGCGGGGGGGGGGGG
>NC_068983.1:127406139-127407825 GCF_001194135.2 Octopus bimaculoides | reverse complement strand
CCCCCGCCTTTTCCACTCCATCTGGGGCCTGTGGAATCGGAGGTATAAAATTCTCCGACATGGTTGGTACATAATCCAATCTTGGCACCCCTATGTCTCTCCAATATGTATTGCTGAGTACGTTAAACATTTTCCTCGTTGTTTTATAAACACCTTTTCCATTTTTAAACTCTATCCTTTTCATTTTTTCTTTGTCGATAGTTGCTAGGTGGTTCATTAGATCTCTATATGCGGTTCGAACCACCATATACACACTGTATTTTACTTTTGATTCATATTTTTTTGTTTTTTTTATCTTTTTGCTTTTCTTTCGTTGGGGAGGGTTGTTTTCTTTTGTTGGACACAATAGTCCAACCCTCTCCAACCTTTTCCACTGGCATCCGTGTTTGCTTTTGTTTCTCTTCCACCATCTCTGGATTTTTTCCTCTTCTGTTTTCTTCCTTTCTGTTTCCTTCCTTTTTTCTCCATTTTTCTTCCCTTTTTCTCCAGTTTCCTTCTGTATCCTCCTGGTTAGTCTTTCCATCTTCCGTCTTCTGGTTGCAGTTCACCCTGAGGTGACCCTTCTTGCCACACTGGAAGCAACGATGTTTGCGGCCATCCACTGACATGACTAGTCGTGTGCCGCCAACCTCAAAGCTTTCAATTATTTCTTCCAGTGTGGCCTGTTCTGCTTGAATAGTCATTTTTAGGGCCTGGCCGAATCTCAGTTTTGGTTCAGTCACAATTGCGTCTAGAATTGTGATCTTATCTTCCAAGCCCATTGTCGTTGCAGCGACTAACCACTCTGTGTCAACTTCAGGGGGAATGTTTCCAATTCTCATTTGTGATGTTCTCCTACCCATGTACAGTGGTAGGAGAATCACATTTTCTGTTTCCAGAGGCTCCACAGAATGGAGTCGGGCAGCTTCCTCTGACTCCATTCTCACCTCTACCGTAGCATAGCGCTTGCCTCTGGTAATGTAAATATTTTTTTTAAATAGTGTTTTTAGGCATTTTTCGATCTCAGCCTCCTATACGTATTCAATTTGTTTCCCTTTTTTACTATATGTTTTAAATATTATCTGTGTTCCTTCTATGAAACTTTGGGGAGGGGTTGCAACAACACCATGACCTTCTCTCTTCATCATATGCTTATGCATCTCGGCATTCCCGATGTTGACCGTTCCTTTCCTGTCACCAGCGACTGCTGCAAAATCAACCCTTTTCCCTGATTCTTCCCTGTCCTTTACCATTTTCAGACTTCCTGCTTCGTTATTATTCTTTTTCGCTAATGTTGGCCAATCCTCTTCACATATTTCTTCCATTTCATGTGTATGACTGACCCTTCCTGCTTCGGCCATCGTGCAGGCCTCCCTACACTGGGAAACCGTTACTGGTTTCACCAACTGTGACGCAGAGATTTCTTCTCTTTCTTTCAAAATTTTACAATTAATGTTTTACAGCACAAAAACAGACAAAATTCAAAAATATTCCAAACATCACACTATCCCAAAAACGTCCAACACGGCTCTTTTTTTCGACATTAAATTTTATTTTATTTTTTTTCAATGAAGTAATATACTAGAATCTGAGTTCAAATTCGTAAGCATTTATTTTTAATTAATTAATTGTAAATTGCTATCATTAGAATTCCCTTATTAAGTCTCTATGTTTAACATGGATATGTATCTAATATTTACCCCTATA
>NC_068983.1:127404244-127406043 GCF_001194135.2 Octopus bimaculoides | reverse complement strand
TAATACCTGTGTTTACATGATGTTATCGCATCTAATGTATTATTTATTAAGTTATCTTGTTTATATAGTAATATATTCAGCGATTCAATTATTTGATTTATGTGTGTATGGTGTGGCAGAATCTATTATTGACCAGTCTAGTTTATAATTAATTTTATTTTTATTACGTTTTTGTATATATGTAGCTAATGAGGTTGTATTATTATTTGTATTTGGTTTAAAGGAATGTATATGTGCCAGGTATCTTTGTTTAAAATTAATAGAGCTCCCTATGTATACCATTTTATGTGAGTGATTAGTTATTGTTACTATGCATTTATATATTATATTTAATCTTTTGCAATTTCCTTGTAAAGGACATATTCTTTTATTTTTACATGAGCAATTATTATCATTTTTATATCTCTGTTGTGGATGTTTATTATTTTCCTTATTATTATTAGTGGTATATAAAGTATTATTTATAGAATTGGTTGTGGTATCTATTATGTTGGAGTTATGTGTGTTCATTATTTGTGAATTATTTTTATTTATATTAGGTTGTATTATTGGGTTTATTGCTATATTTTGTCTTTCTTCAGTCCTATGGTATTTATTATGTTTTTGCTGTCGTATTATATCAGTATTATTATTAGGGGTTTGCGTATTTATATTCTTATATTTATTTGCACTTCTATTTATGATGTCATTATTATTGTTATTATGGTAGTTTTTTAAATGTATGAATTTTTCGTCTATTTGAACTGGCAATAATAGATCCTATGTTTGGTGTTGTGGAAAAAGAAATTTTAATACATGATCTATTGAATATGTGGTGATATTTGTATTCTGTGGGGAAACATTTTTTAAATATATTAAGAAATTATTTTGCTAAGCCTTTGACTTTTAAGGAAAATGGAGGTGTAAACCATATAATTTGTCTATTTGAGCTCCACATAGGTAATTTTTGGTATTTATCTAATGATTTTAGAAAATGTATATTATTCATAGTGTATTTATTTTGATGTTTTGTTCTTTGTGTTATATTATTTTTAGAATTTTTATTATATTGTGTATAAGTTTTATGTTTTATTTTTAATTGTATATTATTGGTGCATGTGGTGTTATCTTTATTTTGTATTTTGTTATTTTCTATCATATTGTTTAGTTCTAATTGTGCTATGTAATTTTTTAATTTGGTATTTTTCATATATTTAATACTTTGTTTATGTCCACTTGCCCGTAAAGCTTGATTATAATAATCAGCATGGCAATTAAACATTTCTTCATTATATGATAAATCAGATATTCTTATAGAAATACTATTTACTATACTTTTAAGTAATGAAATATGATGATTTGAATTTATATTTACGTATTTGAGATATTCATTTGGTTTATGATATGGAGAATATATTGAGGTCTAACGTTACATCTAAAAAAATTGCTTTAGTATAACTTTCTTCGAATGTGATGGATACGCCAATATTTTTATAGAATTTATGTAAATCTTCTCTTAACTTTCCTATTTTTCTTTTGGATATACCATTATATACAAGGAGTGCGTCATCCCTATATATTCCTCCTTTCAAGGATGGAAAATAATGTTTAGTTTCGTTTAGTAAATATAATCCCACTAAGTCTGTTATTTGTGCCGAATCGGATGATCCCATTGTGATATCAAATAAGTTAAATAAACTATTGTTACCTGATCTACACCATAATTTATCATTGAATTTTATCAATGTTTTTCTAGCTAATTGAATAATGTCAATTTCAAGTGGTGTAATGTCAGTAAGATTTTTAGCTAAAATTATTGC
>NC_068983.1:127400821-127404209 GCF_001194135.2 Octopus bimaculoides | reverse complement strand
GTGTAATGTCAGTAAGATGTTTAGCTAAAATTATTGCTTTATTTAATATAATAGGTAATATGGAAGCATAATAATTATTAATATCAAATTGTATAAATGATAAGCTAGTCTTATTAGGTAATAAATGAAACCAAGAGATTACTTCTCCCGTATTGAACCATAAATTAGAATTAAGTTTTTTTTTTCTTTATTATAGGAATAATTCTATCTAGTATGTTCTTACTTATTCTTCCGAGGTCTGATTTAGTAGGACAAATTAGTCTAATAGTGGGATTAATATTGAAATCTTGTTTATGGTCTTATAGATTAAAGTGTGGAGTGTTTGGAGTATATATTTCTGTGCGGTCTTCAATATCCAATTTTTGCATAAGTGTGGAATGTTCATCATTTAGTATATCTAGTTGTGATGGGTTAGTTATTTTATAAGATTTACATAATTTGTTGTGTATAAAATCATTGTATTGGGTGGGAGTAATGGAATATAAATTCCCTGTTTTATCTGAGAAAACATGTATATTAGGTGATTTTTTAATATTTTTTTTGGTTATTTCATTTAGAGTTGATTGATATTTGGAATAAAATGATGAACATTTTATGGATTTTATTAATTCTAATATTTTGGTTTCAAATTCAATTAACAGTGGGTTTTGTGGAGGGTTTTTATAGGATTTGAGTCCATAATTATTATTATTATTATTTTGGTATTTCTTATTTTCCTTGTTGTCGTAAAAGAATGCCTTCCATCTCATTCTTTTGATTAGGTCATTTGGTTACTGTAGTAATAATAATAGATAAGTGTCATTAGATGGAATTTGTATATCTTTCAATGAAATCCCTAAATATTGTTTTTCCATGTTGAATAAGTTCAATATTAAGTGCTCGTTATATATGGAGCCAAGTATAACATTTATAAGTAATATTCTAAAAGAAATATTATAAAAGAATATATAACTGAACTTATGTTGAGTGCTCAATTATTTTGAGCAAATAAATATATCTATCTATCAATCTTTACACACACATACACCCATATAGCATTTATACTTAAATATATATACACATACATAAATGCGTATGCATCTGTGCGTCTGTTTCAGTGTGTTAAAATTTTATTGCTATATGTATATTTATGTATGTGCATATGCACATGGACAAATATATAAATATATTATAAGATCGACAAATTCAAACACACGGATGTTTATATATTTTCTTTATGCCTCGTGATGGAAACTTTCAATGAGTAATATTTTATGTGTAATAGATTTAACAGCTGGTTGTACGTAGGGTGATTGTAGTTATGTTATCATAAACAAACTCATATCAGCCTACAGGCACGTTTTCCTAATGTCACATTTGAAACTCTGAGTGATGCAGTGTACCTAAATATATGTTCGTTGTGCTTGTATATTAGTGTTAAGTCAGAAATACGGAATGGAAAATCAGAATTGGTCAATCAATAGAAACTGTTTCTTGTAGTTTTAATTATGTCCATACTCGTTATTTCTTCAATCCTGGTCGTGTTGACTTCTTATTCCATCGTTAAGATTGATAAACCGAAATGGAATTCAAATTGTGGGTGCTGTAATCGATTAAGCACTTACTTTTAAATATGAGATTGTATAACAATAAAAAAAATCAATATCTAGCTGGGAATGTCAATCATTAATAGAACGATATGTATAATTAACGACTGAACACTCTCCATTATGGGCGTCAGTGTGAAACTGTGCTTCATTAAGATGTAATTGTCACATATAAACATATTTCAAGCAGTATTCTACTTTTTATACATGGCATTATGCGTTTCGTATATTTTTTATACTGAAGAAGTTACACTTATACACAAAAGAAGATACATATACAAACATACACTGTCACACAAACAAAAATACACGTATGTATGATATGCTTTTTCACTTCATTACTTAGTTCTCAGCAAATATGAAACAGTGGATCTCAAAAGCAGAATCAATGTTACCTTGGATTATTAAACAACCATCACATAATTCATATGTGGTTATATATGTAATTATGTATGAGAATATGTCTGTGTATATGGTATGTGTGCTTGAATGTATACAATTTATACAATTGTGTGTGAAATGTAATGTCGGATATGTATGTATTTCTGATAGTCTCATTTATTTGTATTCTTCCCTCAAGGGAGGGGTATCTGCTCCAATTTTGCTTCTTTGTAATGTTCGCTTACATATTGTATGTGTAAAATGTTTGTTAGCCTCCAGTAATGTTCTATGCCTGAACATCCTAGATTTTTACAGATTGTTACTTAAAAATTTACTAGCATATGCAAATGAACAGTTAATTATTATTACATATTTTCAAGTTTTATTCCACGCTCTGGAGAAAATATTCACGCTGTCGGATCAATGTGATTTACCTCTTTTGTCTCAGATAACTATATTAGATCCGTCAATCTTTGAAGTTTATACTTGACCGTCGTGTTCATAGAAATGTAACTGTATTTTCCTCATATATATATATATACATGCGTAAAGTAATAGATGTGTTGCAACACCATTTTTGTCTTCAGACACCATCTGCCGTGCTGCAGCGTGCATATGCTGATCTTGGGAAAGTGTTATGTCTCTTGCGTATTTCAACTCCATGTGACATGCTGCACTATGCATTAACAGATCTTGAGAAAGACACTTCTCTCTTCTCTCTAGTGACCTTATATAATGTGTTACCACATGCGTTGGCAGATCCTGGAAAACTCCCGTAAATATAATAGAAATAAGATGATCTTAGTGTTATCGCATTACAATTAAACCTGAAACAATAGAATTGAAACAATATTAGCTATTTAGATTAAAATTGAAAGTCTATAATAAAAGTGAAACTATTATATCACGGTAGGAAAGATACCTGCCGTTGCCCGGGGATAAAATGACGTAGTATTTTATTCTTTTAATTATTTCGGTCACGTCAGTGCGGCCATACTGGAGTACCAATTTTATTCAAAAAAATCAACCCCAAAATTACTTCTTTAGACGCCTGTTAGTACATTTATCGGTGTGTTTTGTATAAGGGCTAAGTAACAGTGAGGTAAAAACAGCAGCGTCAGTTGTCAAGTGATGGGGGTACAAACAAAGAGATACACACACACACACACACACACACACACACACACACACACACAAATACATATATATCATATATATACAAACATACATACATATACACACACAAATATATATATATACACACACACACAAAAATATATATATGCGTACATAGGGAGGTGCTGATGCATATACATATATATACATGCATATAGATGTATATATATATATATATATATATATGTGCGTGTGTGTGTGTGTGTGTGTGTTTGTGTGTGTGTGTGTGTGTATATATATATATA
>NC_068983.1:127398482-127399035 GCF_001194135.2 Octopus bimaculoides | reverse complement strand
GAGAGAGAGAGAGAGAGAGAGAGAGAGAGAGAGAGGGAGAGAGAGAGAGAAAGAGAGAGAGAGAAAGAGAGAGAGAGAGAAAGAGAGAGAGAGAGAGACAAAGATAGATACATAGATATATAGATAGATTGATTGATTGATCGATTGATATATTGGGGTGATGCATAATTATTGCTGCGTTTTTCAACAAATCTTCTTCAACAAATATATGACAACATGTAACAAAGACGACTTTAAATGATCATTCCGGAGCATATTCCCCATCTTCTTCGATTACTGCTTTACATTAGCTTAGCAGACGGTCAGAACGTCATTTAAAGATGCATTTGTTAAATATCGCTATTGCTTTTGTTGCATGAGATTTCTTGAAAAAAAGCCGCAATACTCTTGTACGAACACAATATGCCTGCCTGCATGTATGTGAGATATATATGTGAGATTATAGTTTCACTGTAATAGCGTCAATATATATGTATGTGTCTCTCTCTATCTCTCTCTCTTTCTCTGTCTCCCTCTCTCTCTCTCTCTCTCTCTCTCTCTCTCTCTCTCTCTC
>NC_068983.1:127383995-127395560 GCF_001194135.2 Octopus bimaculoides | reverse complement strand
GACGGAACAGAAAGACAGAGAGACAAAAATGTTATATATATAGATATACTATGTTCTGTAAAGAAAGAGATAGTTCTTTCGTGGCATGGTTTACATCCAAGCTTCCTCCGGTTATTCTGTATATCAGTGAATTTACTTCTGAAATTTTATAAATATATATACACATATTCATGTGTAGGAGCGTGTGTGTTTGTGTCTGCATGTGTGGCCGTGTATGTGTGAACAGCTAGATTCATAACGGCCGAAATCATGACAGCGTACTGTCAACATTTCAAAAAACTTCAATCTCTCAGTGAATTATAGATATAGCATATTTATAGGAAAATCTACTCATCTACAAAAAAATGACCATCGTATAATATTGGCTCAGTTGATTCAATTCATGACAGTGTCTTCGTTTCAGTCTTTTGATTATGATTAATGGCGATGCAAAGTACAGCAAAATTTTTACCAGCAAATTACTATTGCGTTTAGCCTCTATAACATTATCGTTTAGAACTCAAACAGTGAGTGAAGAGGATAAAATCCATCAGAGATCTTGAGTAGCAACAAACAGTAAATGACAACCTATGCGATCAAACCATCTCAACTATTACAGATCTTCTTGAATTAGAACGTCATAGAAATAACGTTAGCACATGACAAAGGCCAAATATACGTTATACTTAAACCTGTCAATCTCTGTCTATCATTTTTGAGACATGTTCAAGATACAACTCCGTCTTTACTGACATGAAAAATACCAGTACAAATCTAGAAGAAATCAACCAAACAAAAAATGTAACTTGAATGTGTCCGGAAAAATCTACATTAAATATAAGATTAAAATCTTTTGAGAAGTGTGTGGATTAAGTGAAGAAATTATTGACATCTTATGTTATAGGAGTGGTGAGGTAAGAATAAAATTGTATTATTGGTATAAGCCCAAGAATGAGAATTAAATCATTAACTGCATTGATTAAATTATGTCATTATATGGAGAGATATAACAAAAAATGAAATATAATAGATTGTTATTTCTTAAATACTATGTATTATTTCGTCTGTTGTCTTAATGTTGCTAGCTGATTGAGATTACAGGGCTGATATCGAAAGAAATGATTAGCAGATGACGTTAATGAGTAACACAAAGATATATCACATCATCGCCTCTAATTATACATCTAGCATCTATACAATTAATTCGATTTCTTTTGAAGAATTCGATGAATTTAATGTGTAATTAATTACTGGAACACAGAATGTTTCTTTTTTGAGTGTGTAAAAGAAGACTTCAATAATGTTATAATTAAGTCATTTCAGATCACATGGAACAGAAAAGTATTCTTCACTTTTTTCTTAATTCTATTAGATAGTGGGCTGAGAGAGAAGTCCAATGAATCAATACTTGGTTCTCTATACATATGTGAGAGAATGTGTCTGGCGGTGTTGTGCGGTCGACCTTTGACATATTTCTATTCACGGCCGGCTCCTGTTTCCATAGCTTGCATTCGATAGCACGTTTTAAAGTAATCTCCATGTAGATCTACGATCGATGATAGAGATATATAGTTTCACACGAAATTTTACTACAGTAGTTAAACCAGACTTCTGGATTTATCTATTTTTTCTGAGTTTGAATTAAACTTGTCCGTCACCTGCCCGTTTTGTAAAATGTATAGTTCTATAATTGAACCGACTTGCGCAGTGACTTGCGTATTGTAGTTTTAATGATGAAAATAGCCTAGATTCGTGAGAGATATATGTTTATAATGTTTAGTACATTTATTATAAGTAAAAACAACAGAAGAGTAAACAACAAACAAATACGTAACAGGTGTTCAATCTAATGAAACAGCTGCATATATACGTGGGAGAATCAGATGCTTTGCCAAAAGGAAATAACGGCTGAAGCATGTTTCATATTTGTACATGTTTTTCTTCGACTATGATGTTCCAAAATATTTCGCATTTAATTCTGTCCATATACATTTGGATTCTAAGGGAATTACACATACTTGTTAAACTTTAGTGCGGTAAATATTTCATATCTGCAATGCAATACTGTAGTTGTATTCTTTACTACGTTTTGGTTTAAAGTAGCTGTCTCCGATTTACTTACATTATATTATCAATCATTAATTCAGCGGTTGGATTCATTAGACGAAATACTAAAATACGTTGGTATTTTGATGTTTAGAAGATCATTTCTCTCTGGACGAAAAGACTTAATGTGTTTTTAGTATCCCGCATTTGTTCATAATACAGGATTAACGGTCTGAATTTCGTGTGTCATAAGTAGTAGCTGTTATCAAAATATTTACCTTTATCGAAGAACAGTGGCTACATTGTATATCAAGTGTTCGTGAAATATTTCATTATCATAGTAAGCAAATTATTACAGAAATTTTGCGGATGAGCCATATTTTATTAAATAGTAAGTTTCTGAATAGGCCTAAAACATTCGCTCCATAAACTCCGTTAATACATAAATACATATATACATTATGATATATATATATATATATATATATATATATATATATATATATATATATATATATATATATATATATGTGCGTGTGTGTATAAGTGACTGTATGTATATATATATATGTGCGCGCACGCGAAACTGTGTATATGGTCTTTTATGATATTACTTTTTCTAGTCACACTAAGGCCATGATTGCTAAGTTCATATATGAGTATATATGCGTGTTCATATGTGTCAATGTGCATTCACATCCTGTTTCGTTTTTTAAAGGCTTTTAAAAACCTTCAGAATGTTTCATTATGGCATAATAATAGAGTATAGACGGATATAGTGTATAAATATTTGGATTTCGAAGCTCTATATCAGTTCAATCCTAAAATTAGAAAGAGTGTGTAACCTTATGATAAAGTAGTGATGGAACACTGCATGTGCATATTTCTAGGATAGTAACGCTGAGTAGGCGAGTAACTGGATTCATCGCTATATCATTCAGAAAGAAGAAATAAGGACACGTTGCTACTTCTATTGAGTACATTTACAGGGTCTGTCTGCCTACTTTGGAATTCAATGCTATACTAACCACCGAACTGGACGGCATTGCATACTACCAACAGTATAGGCTGATTCATCTCAGATACGGACACAGTTTTGCCAGAGCTTGAGTTTCACTGCACCATAAATGTTTGACAGACTTTAGTCTGTTAAAGTCTGTCTTACCGGCCATGATGAAATACCACAAGGTATAGAAAATACGTATTCGCCTTTATATATTTAATCCTTTATATTGAACACTCAATATTTCATCTATTCAATAAGACATATTCCATATATTCAATAAGACATTCAATACTTTATTTCATTGTACCATCCATTTTTATTTTATATTATATATTGTATATTCCATATTCTATATCCCACATTGGTTTTGCAGGAATATATATAAAACATAAAAAACAGACAGAGTTGGAACTCTTTTAAACAAAATAATATATATATATATATATATATATTATATATATATATATATATATATATAATTTAATTTTCCACGTGGATTAGTTTAAACTCTGCGTGTCAATGTTTTTCTTTTTTTCATTCTGCGTAGATTTGCTTTCCCTTGTCGCCACTGTTACAAAGAGGTATTTGCCACCGTTGTATCTCCCATTTGACGATGGTTGTTGCTCTGACAGATATTCTCTTATTCCGAAGTCGTCGATGGGATGGTTCTATCTGGTACTGTACGACCAAAAATCGTCCAGTGATTATCCGGAAAAGTTTGGATTGAGATGACGTCCAATCAGTATCACAGTATGATTATTATATCAGCAAGCACAGACACGACTATCAACACAGTCTACACATACTCTCAACCTTCTTACCTTCCCGTCGACCGGCTACTTGTCTATTTATAATGGCTAGCTACTAGAACTTTTTATCGGGTAGGGTCTTCAGTTTCACTATACAGCAATATATATGTGTGTATGTGTTTCTGTGTGTGTGTGTGTGCGTGTGTGTGTGTGTGTGTGTGTTTGCGCGTGTGCGTGTAACATTTTTATTGCGTAAATAAAATATCAAAGAATGACATCTTTGAGTTTATCTAATACAGGGTTTTCAACCATTTGTCATCTATGAACCCTTTTGATTACTATTTTATTCTGTTGGAACCCCATAACCATTTGATGTTTAGAAACTAGTTTTATAGATGCTTCTTTCAGAATTCCTATTTTGCTTTTTACACATTAACTTGCGTTGGCTGAACTTTGAAAAATGTTAGTGAATGAAATTTAGCTGTTTCTTGCTATACATACCAATATATAAATCTAACGCAAAATGTTTTACTGGGTCCTTAAAACACTGTTATGGATCCTCAATTTACTGTTTTGTTGCGTAGACTCATCAAAATCTTATTTGGACCTTAAGGGCCATATGCACACCGGTTGAGAACCCCTGGTCTAATAAAATTAATACTGAATGCCCATGAGATGAATTTTGTGGGGTTCTTTTTCCTTCAACACTTCTATGACTATGTGTTTTTGTACACACACAAACGCGCCAGCACAGACTTAAAAAAGGCATGTATAAATCAATGGCATTTGTTCATTGTAAGCAATATATAACGGACATTATTGTGACGAATCTTATCATTACTCATTTCCGTTTTGAATATTGTCATATTGTTACATGGCACTTCATTCCCTAAAAAGCAAAGCCGAAAATTAAAATGGAGAATTATTCCATTGATAAGTAATATTTATATTAATGATGTATATCAATTTGACGATGGAATGTATCTGTTTACTTTGTGTCACGTAGTACAGATTAAGTTGATTGTGTTAATCATTCATATATTGAAAACTGTATATGTGTAAATTTGTCTATGTACGTTATTTCTTTCGTTTGTTCTAGACTGACAGAAATGTGAAATAGATAGTTTGCAGAGAGTATAAAATATTAGAGAAATATCGATCTTAGCATAGATGAAAGAGTATAAATGAATGGATTGAAATGAATATATATATTAATAAATAAGTAGTCGCAGAAATATAGATTATGATATGTTGGAAATGAAAAATAGAAACAATAATATAGACTATGATATTAGCTACAATATTTTGGGGAACTCAATGATCCAGAAAGATACTGGAACTAGAGGTACAAATGTACACACTGTTATGGTTTATACTGAAAATATGGCGTGAGGCAAGTGCGGGACCCCGATGCAGACAAAAAGTTGTGTCCATAACAATTTCAACGCCAATCGACTGTGTAGCCTTTATTTGCAAATTGTCAAACATATTTGCATATGTTGCAGATGACCATCCCAGATGTGAAAGAAATACTTCAATTTGGGTTCATCTTACATTTATAGGCTGTCAATAGCTGTTTGTCGAGGATTGATGGCAGATGGGCTGATGGACTAATGCACCTACCTACCTGAAAAGTAAAAGACTATATTTACATGTACATACATTTATAAACGCATGTATGTATTTATATATGACTCGTATATGTTTTATATACAACAGTCATTGAACTGTGGCCTAACTAACTCATCATTTGGAGAATTTAGTTGATGAAATCAAAAATAGTACTTAATTCAAATGTTCTTATTCCATTATGTGTTCGTGCAGAATACTCAAACTTACTGGCTCGTAATATGTGGACAAACGAAAATCAACTGCTAAGTACTGAAAGACAACCTTATACATGCGCACAGTATGTACGCACATATATATATATATTTGTTTCTGTGCGCGCATGTGTGGGTGTGCGCGTGGGTGGGTGTGCGCGTGTGGGTGTGAGTGTAATGCATATATATGCGGGGTAGAGTATGTGCGTAGATATGTGCATATCTGTATGTTTGCGTGTATGTGTGCATATTTCTGGGTAAATGCTGCCAGTGAGATATCTCAATGGGCAGTGATCCCGTCTTAATCCACTGCTTGTGTTACTAGCATGCGATTTCCAAATGATGGTGTTGTTGATGCTGTAGAATTCACAATAATGGGAGTCGCGCCGTTGGTGGCGGATGGTGGTGAATGCCGCGGTAGTAGCTTGGTCTTGGTATGGTGGTATTTGTTGATGGCGTTCTTTACACTGATGTGGTCGGCGATGATATTAAATGTCGTGGCTGTTTATACGAGCTACCGGTCCAACGTTGGTACATTAATATAGTTTTCGGTTTGAAATGGCTGCAAATATTTCAATTTTCCAGAATTATTTTTTTCTTTTGTTCAAAGTTATCGAGGTTTCTAAAATTTGATCATTTTCACCTAGTCAGGAAACATGATCTGGAAGCTGTCATTTTTTGTGTGACAGCACATTTTGTCAATACCCTGAAAATATCACTTAAACAATACGCCTTTTGTAGTTTTAAGCATTCCGTATGCATTTCATGCGACCTCTATCATATATGCAAGCTTACCGGAGCTTGCAACCATGATCAAACAGAACGATAAAATTTCCAGATAGGTAAAACAGCAAACACAGTGTCAGCTAGTGGTTTCAATATATTTGTCAACACGTGCTATGTCGCAGACAAAAGAGTTCTCATTTTCAGGTTGTTACTATGGAAACAAACATGAAGTTGTCTGTGGCTTACCATTGGTTAACGTAACCAACAATTTTCAAACTTAAATAGATAACTCTTTATTTATTTATAGCGAAAATGATTTCCTTGGCAATGATTAGCCTATAAAAGTGTATTATTAAACTAAATATGAAATGAGTTCGAACAGAAATTGAAATTGGCAGCCAAGCGGGAAAGATCCAATTCCTTTATATGGTGAATTTCTTCTCCGTGGCTAGTATAGAAGTGTTAACTCTTTGGTGGTGTTGCTGCATTCAATTAAGTGTTTGTTACCAGAATGTTGCATTTGTCAGCGACCTCCATGTCAATGGTTACTAACAAGACATATGCCCCCAACGCCTTCACCGACTACAAGACATATGCCCCCAACGGCATTCACCACCACTACTGCCAAGCCACAGCCAATTTTACAACACCGTCTTCAGATGTCCGTTCAGAGCGTCGAATTGCAACTAGAGATCAACAATGGATATATTTTGTATTCTTAATAAAAAAATCAGTGACGTCATTTAAACCACGCTTCAGAAGCTCTTGTCAACAAAGGGTGGTCCGAACAAAACGTCATGTTAAAAGTGTGGTGGTATTTTGAGTGCGTTGCTGCACGTGGAGTTTATCTCAGGTGATCATGCTCTTAATTATAATTTTTATGCTCAAAACTGCAGCCAGTATAAGGGTATTTGAAGACTCGTTACTCGACATTGGCCAATCGAAAGCAATCACTCCTACAGCATGAAAATGCCGAAGCACACTCTGCCCAATGTGATCGAATGTAAACGTACGAAATTTGAAGGGATGGAGTGCTGCCTTACCCTGCCCGAAGCCCAAGCTTTGTACCATCAGTTTACCACCTTTTCCGAGTCAAGGCTCATTTCTGCGCGGGCTTAGATATAACTACATGGACGAGGTTAAAAATATGTTTGGGGCTCCAAACAAGCATTATCAGTATTTTTAGTTGATTGAAATAAATCGAAAAACTCCAGTTTTTTTTTTTTTCAATCAACCTGGTATGCAGCGACAGGGTAAAAAAAACAGCTTATATAACGAAATCAAATGAGATCGAGAGAATCTCAACATAGGAAACACTTAGTATCGTTTACATGATTTGAACTTACAATCCGATATCTTTAATGAAGATGAAGTCAGCAGGGTAGAGAGTGGCTATATGGAGAATTCAAGTGGGCAGATAGGGAAACAAGGAATCAAATAAGCAGAATAAACCGTAGGTTTTAATACACAAAATATATATGCATGTATACATGTAAAAAGTGAAGGCAAACTTTAAAATACCAGATGATTAACTATCAAGTATGAAAATATATACATTTACTATAGGGCAAACTTCTTCAGATTACATACTCTCAAAGAATAAGAGGCCAGAAGTCGTTCGAAGTTCGACAGGTGAATCTGAGAGCTTGGAGTTGCATGATAATGTTGGCAGATGTAGTTCACTAAGAATTTTCAGCCAGTAATTGAAGCAGACATTAGTAAACTCCAGAGGCTCCTTCATCAGAACGGATAGATAAAATTTTAACTTGGTTAGGTACACAAGTAGATTCTATATATGAAGTCGTGCTGAAAAGTTACTTGCCGTGGATAAAAGAACATGCTGGAGGATCAGTTAATTATGACTTTATTCAACATATTCCACCCTCAAATTCACCCAGCTATTGCAGCTGTTCTTGTCTTTTTAAGCTACGTGCAAGAACTAGAAATGTTAGGCCTCCAGCCAGGCTTTTAACGATACACTTAAAACCAGGGAATTTTCAGTACCATCTCGGATATGTATGTGTGTGTGTGTGTGTGTGTGTGTGTGTGTGTGTGTAATATGTGTACGTATGCATGTGTGTGCGCCTGCGTGGAAGTAACACATGAGTAAGAGTAACACAAGCTAGACAAACTTTAAACTACGGAGGGTTACATGTATTGGTTTAAGACGCAATCGGTATTTCACCGAAATTGCTAACTTCCTATGAAAATATATATTTAATCCGCATAAATATCATTTCAATGAACCATTTCGCAACCCTCTATAAATGCTGGTCGTGGTAGTTCGTTGCATCATTGTGTGAATGGCATGGAGAAATGAATATTGAAATAAGAAGAGTGATAGATCCTACTCTTGACAGAATACATTGCAAAACTAGCAGAAAACTACAAAGTAGTATAACAGACTGAGATTAAATCTGTGGGAGTTACTTCTTATATGACATTATATAAGGATAATATTATCACGTGTTTTTTTTGTTTTTTATCAAAATGAATCATACGAATTTCCGTTCAATAGTCGACTTCCAGTGTATTTGGTAACAATGATGAACATGCATTACAAAATCGAGTGTTGTGGGAAATGCAAAGAAGCCGGTTACTCAGCTGTGAGAAAGAAGAGGCTGAAATGATTTATTGATTGATACTGATGTGAATTGATGAGATGGAATCTTCGAGAGACAGTAAATCTATATCAATAAATTAAGCTAAAAGGGATAGGAAAAGAGACATGACTTTATACGCATATCTCCAGAGTGTTGCAATTGAAGTAGCTGGGTTCATTAAAAACCTTTATGGTATAATGTTTGTTGAAATAATATAGGCAAGTTTTTGATATTGTTTTATTTTTTAAGTCAGTGAGCTGACAGAATGATTAGTACACCTGACGAAATACTTAGTGACATTTCGTTCCAGCTTTGCTTTCTGAGTTCAAATGCCAGCGAGGTCGATTTTGTCTTTCATCATTTCAGGGTCGATAAATTCAGTATCACTCAAACACACGAGTTGATACATCCGACTAGCACCCTCATTCCGAAATTTCTGGACGTGTGCCAATATTTGAAATCATAATTATAACGTTTTTTTTTTTCAAGGCAGCATGACGATAGAATTATTAACATACCAGGCAACATGCTTAATGGTATGTCTTAAATTTGTATGTTCTGAGTTCAAAATTCCATCTAGATCCGTTGCGCATTTTTTTCTTCCGGATTCTATAAAATAAGTATCAGCATAGTGCTGAGGTCGAGGAGAACTACTTCTCCCCTCTTCTCAGAAACAGCTGAACTAGTGTTAAAATTTGAACGGAATATTCTAAATAGTTTTCTTAAGACAGCGAAATCGCAAAATTGTTAGCACGCCTGAGAAAATGCTTAGAGGCATTTCGTTCAAATATGCGAAATTTCAAGCCTTCTGCCTATAGTAGGAAAATAATATAAGCAGCAGCTTTCGTCCTAATTTTGGGACTGCCATGTTGGCTTGGCGATAACTATTAATATAAGCAGTCTTAAACTAAAAATAGTGGCGTTTCTCAGAAACCAGGACGAAAGATTTCATTCCATGTCTGTATGATCAGTTATATTAAAAGAAAGAAGAGAGGGGGATGTCATATGAAAATATGGCTAGCATTTATCTTGCAACGCACTGAAAGGCAGGTTACAGTGGCCGTGCACTCTTTCCTTTTTCTCAATATACGAGATAATATAAACTGCACTAACTTTAAATTTATACAGCCACATATTAAATAACGCGATACGGAATTATTACATTAACATGTAATTTATACAACCACATATTAAATAAGTCAATACTGAATTCTTACATTAACATGGAGTACTACAAATTCTGCCAGTTAGTTCGCCTTTACGTTCTGACATTAAATAACACCGTGATCTATTTTGCCTTTCATCCTCTTAGATGTCGGTAAAATAAGTACCAGTTCAACAATGGGGGTGGTTTAATCGACGTAACCCAGTCCTCCAAATTGCTTGCTTTGTACCAAAATTTGTAATCAATATTAACCTAAAATGTAAGGCTTTGTGCCAAAAATTCAAATCACCAAATTATAAACAAATTATAGAAAAGTGTTCAGAACGATCAAATTCTTGAAAATAAGATTTATAACATCTCTCCCCGAACCCAGATACTGAAGTCGCAATTAATATACTTGATCTGAGAGACAAAGTACTGTAAGTATTTACAATTATATGTATAATGGGAGAAAAGAGTAATCAGTATAATGATCAATTGTGCCCAAGTAATTCAAAATTGTTAGAAATAGAATGAAATATAGTGAAAGGCGTTAGTTTTTACGGAGTTTACACCTATTTTACGATATATCTTCTGCAACGAGTGAAAATGGCTAGATTTTCAAAGCCATACGTATATCAATACTAAATAATTGGTAATTCTAATGTCTATTACAGCAACACAGGGTCTAAAATTGACTTCAGTCGATTAGTGTACTGTCCTAATTATTCTTTATCTTCTTAGATATACTGAAGTATATCTAATCCTCTGATCTAGAAAAATAGACATCGGATAATCTTTTGCACATTATATCATAACAGTGATTAATGTTATCAACAGAAAGTAAACAACCTATCATTTTCATTTGTAAGCGTTAGTCCATGCTGTTACTTGGTCAGAACGTTCATAATATTACTAAGTAGGTTATTAAAATATTGTAACAGGAAAAAGATGAAAAGAGAAACTAATAGGAAACGAACCAGCTATTGGATGTTCACTGTAAGTACTAATACCAAAGATCTGAGAATAAAAGACTCTAATCTTACACAAACAAATTACATCAAAATTATAATGGAGGGTACAAAAAATAAAAAGAAAATCATTAGCTATATTATTGAAAGCGTTTGGTCGAGTTTGAAACTGAGTCAATTTACATTCCTGCAGCAACAGGTTTAGCAGGTGACTCTTACTATGAACGTGTTCGAATAAATATTTACTGTTTGCTTGGTTTTGGTTCAGTTTATGCCATAAATGGAATGTTTCAATGAGAAAATTATTCTTGAATATATATTATATAATTCAATGGCTGGTTTCAATCATTTCGCCACGGCTACGGTGGGATGCCACAGTTTTAGAATGGCGAAAATATGAAAAGTACTTTATTTATGTGTATCTTTCGTTAAAACAATGACATATACACACATAGAGTCACAACCGCACACACCCGCGAAATTACATAAACGTTATATATATATATATATATATATAT
>NC_068983.1:127382997-127383922 GCF_001194135.2 Octopus bimaculoides | reverse complement strand
TATATACTTGTCAAAGTGTGTATGTGTGCGTTTGTGTGTGTATTTGAGCTTGTGCGAGTTTGAGTATGTGCATATACAGACTTAAAAACACACACAAATATATATATAATATATTGAAAATGAATTTCAATCTTGCTTGCTTGCAATGTTACACAGCTGAACAGCTGCATAATGGGAAAATAACATGAATTAAGGTTCTCCTGAAATTCTTTTATTCTTTTATTTTTATTTGTTTCAGACATTTGTTTGTGGCCATGCTGGAGCACCGCCTTTAGTTGAGCAAATCGACCACAGGGCTTATTATTTGTAAGCCTAGTACTTATTCTCTCGGTTACTCTTGCTGAACTGCGAAGTGACGGGGATTTAAACACACCAACATCGGTTCTCAAGCGATGTTGGGAGACAAACACACACACACACAAACACACACACAAACACACACACACACACATACACCTCACACAGACACATATACATATATACGATGGGCTTCTTTCAGTTTCCGTCTACCAAATCTACTCACACGGCTTTGGTCGCCATACACGCGCACCCATGGCGTTGGGCAACTTTGTATACGATTCTGATGATTCCGGTTACATTACAAATCAGGCTGAAGAGGAATGGACAATCGGTAAGATGTGTTAAATCCGAAACCGGTACCTGTTTAATAATGTTTTTTTTAGGTGATTTTAGATGTCTTGCCCGCTTACGTTTTGGTATGCTGCTATATTTCATGTTGAGAGCAATTAGGTCTTAATAGACACAAGATGTGATCTATTTCTAGCACATCAATTGTCCACGTTAGTGGTCAACGTTATTTTTAAAAATGTACCTTAATCCCCTGAGATTGCAGATATTATTTCTGAATCTCTTTGATTCTTTAGATGTGCTGGCCTCCTGATGATTAATCGATATTAATTAATAT
>NC_068983.1:127378621-127382625 GCF_001194135.2 Octopus bimaculoides | reverse complement strand
ATATATATATATATATATATATATATATATACATGTGTGTATGTGTGAGTTAGGCCTGATTGAAAAACGAAGTACGGAGCTCCTCAACACATTTGGTAGGAGATACATACATTATTAACTAAGAACAGCTTTGTTGAGATCCATGCAACTTGAAATTTCGAAGGCTCGTCATACAATAACCTAAGTTGCATGGAAGTGAATACAACTGTTATTAGAGGATATATATCATTACATTGACATTTGAATACGCCTGTGTGTGTGATTTTTCTGTATACAAGTTTAAGAAGATAGACATTTTGCAAATATATAGACCCGTGTTTCATAACCGTGGTCCACATAGCCGTTATGGGGCCAGAGAAGAGTTTCTTGAAAATTTGTCCGCAATAAATTTCTCATACTTTTACAATTCATTGAATATTTTAAGAATTTTTGTTTTACGCTTCCGAATAGTATTTAATTACAAAAGATATATAATTCTTTAAACGCCGAACAGCTAGTGGGGTTCCATCCAAATAAACTAGGAATCAAAGGGGTCCATAGATTAAAAATAGTTGAGACCAGCACTCTACACAATAGATGCCTTCATTTGGGGACCCGTCCTTGAAACATCTTTTGCATTCGCTCGGCAAACGTTAAACGTCTTCTGTTCTAGGATTTTTTGATATTTGATGACGATAGGTGATGTATATTCATCGTATCAACCAGGAATTTTTGCATGGTCAATTTCAAGAGTCTCTCCCTTTAATCCTGTTACATGTGTGTGCGTAGATATGTGGATGGTCGTGAGCACCTTATAAAAACGTCATGATTTTTTGCCAGGTAAACTGACATCTGGCTGTTCAAAGAGGACTTGTAAAATAAATGCTAGTGATTTATTTCTAAAATGGATAAAATTTGGCATCGTCGTGCAGGTAACAAGATTCCTGCAGGAAACAGGTTTCCTGCAGGAGACAGGTTTAGCCTCCAAGGATATTCATGATGACATAGTAGCTACGTCAGGGTATGAAGTTCCAGTATTATCAACAGTGCAAAAGTGGACAATTGATATTAGAAGGAGGACGGAAAGTTTTGATCAATGTCCAGACTATGAATGTTTTCTTAATGTCACCACATAGGAAAACATTGATCGTTTAAGCGGATGTTGATGTAGGACAGCTGACTGACTAAAAATTAAATATGCAATGTTATTCGCATATTCCATGAGAGAACTTTGAGTATTCTGCACAATGAAAGTCACGTGACGAAGGTTTCTCTTCGGTGACTGCTGCATCTTTTGAAACCTGATCAAAAGTGCACAAGCTGACAACATCGGGGGAATATTTGACATTGTTTGACTCAGTTCCAGCCCGTTTCCTAAACCAGGATGAGTATTGGGTTCATAAATTTGAGCCATTAACAAAGAGGCAACACACGCAGTATAAATAACCCTCCTCGCGTGTTTTAAAGAGAGCCAAGATCAATTCACGTGCAAGGAATGTGATGCCCTCAAATACGTTTTAATGCTGAATGCATGGTGTTAATTTATTATGTTCAAAAGGGCCACAGTCTCGATGAAGAGTACAATGCCTTCTTGTTGAAGTAGTTACGAAATACTATCAAGATCAAGCGTCGAGGAAAACTGACGATAGTGGTCTAGTTTCAACAGCGCAATGTTCCAGCGTACGTGTCATTGGTTTTAACTGGCTTGAACTGGTTGATCCTCTTCCCAATTTTTCTGATTTCGCTTCATTTGGAACTTGTCTCGCAGCATCGTGGACGTCATATCTGCTCTTGATTACGTTTTGCTACTAATATGGTAAAAGCTTCTTCACCAATGGGAAACAAGAACTGAAACTCCGATGTAATAATTTTGCTGGTCTCCTTTTGTCAAATTCCATCAGCGTAACTCGGTCAGCCCACGAACTTTTCAATCGACCCTTGTATCACCCTGAGAGAAAGAGATATAGCTACAATTGTATGGAAGTCAAGATATTCTTAAACGGAAATGCAAGTAATAAATACGTTTTCCATATTTAAAAGAACAATAAGTTATATTATTAATGTGAATAATAACTGCCTAAGAATAGAATTGGGACACACATTAAAGTTTCATAATTTGCACTGAACGAGGTTTTTGTTCGTTTTTTTTTTTGTTTTTATTTTTATTTTTAAAGAAAACTAACTACTGTGTTGCTTCCTCAAATAAGAGGATTATTGAAATGAACTCGTATTTATCATTTTTGAATGTTTGATTCCAATATAATTCTGTAGAACCATTGTTTTGTAACATAAAACAATTGCGCAAATTGTATAATTTGACCTAGTTAAACGTAAAGAAAAAACCGTACTCCGTATTTCAAAACGGAAACCGATGAGTGGTGCAAAATTACAATACACGCAATCATTTTAATATTTACTAATACATGGGAATTTTCATTAAAGTACTTATATAGAAAACATTTTTTCTGCTCCAAATTATTTCATTCCATTTAGTTGGTACAAGGAATATAGATAGTATGCATGATCAATTGGGTTGTTTATGGAATTACCATGAGAGTCGAGTCGAAAGGTTTCACCCGCATCAATCTTTCGAAATGGATGTTTTACTAACAAGACCACATTCGCCTATAATCTTTACCTTCCTCATAAGAATTCGTTTCTAAAAAATGCTTTGATACTCAACACTGATATATTAACTGGCATTAAATTCAAACAGATGTACGCAGATATGTTACTTTCTGTTGAAGAGCGTAGGCTCGAAACGTAATAGAAACTTTCACCTTTCTGAATGTTAAACTAATACACCTGTTTGTTGTTTATATGTTTATACACCTGTCCTTCGTCTTTTGTTTTTCTGTAAATTTAAGTTATATATACATACATACATACATACATATATACATACATACATATATATATATATATATAAGTAGCTGTACCCCAAAGACACCGGAATATTTCTGCATATTTACACTTGCATCGCCTTCAAAATATTCTCCATTTGAAGGAATGCATCGGTCCAGACGCATTTTTCATTGTTCTAAGCAATCCTAGAACTCTTGCTATGTGACGCCTTTTAGATGCTCCTTCATTTTTTTCTTCACTTCTTTCCCATCTTCACGTTACATTACACCACCTTTCGTCAACAGTGATGACTTTCAAAGAAAGGCCCCGATCAAATTCCATCTGTTTTGTTAGTTCACAACACTCAATCTGCTGTGACTGATTTCGATATTCTGTGAGCAAGCGAGGCACACATTTTACTGCAGCTCTTTTCATTCGTAATTCCTAGATGGAAATCCGTTGACAGCTGCTCGAGAACGCTCCAATCATACCAACACTTTCGTCAAATGTTCGGTGAAGGTGCTCCAAGAACAGTTCATGAATTTTCACGGTGTACAATTGTAAGTTTTGATTCATTCGGAAGATCGACGAACACACTGAACGAGGTTGGTCTACAAGCGACAAGTGACCATTCCATAGCGTGAAAACCACTCGTAATCATGAGTTTTGCTCATGGCAGCGGCTTTATAAGCTGTTTGAAGCACGGTAACTGTTCCAGCTGGCGTTTTTCTCAGCAGAAAACAGAAATTCAAGGCAGCATGTTGTTCCTTTGTTTCGGCCATCAGAGTAATAGGGGAGAAGCATTGCAAAGCAAAGATGCACCACGTGGCAGAATGAACCCAAAGGAAGACCCCGGTCTGCAGACTGAGACCTGGGTTTAGCATCCAGTGGCTTCTGGTGGCGGAGGACTGCGCTATAATGGGCTTGTGGCACAGAGAATTTTTCCGGCGACTTTGGGTACCTCCTCCGATACACGCACACACACGCACGTGCACATACAGGGTGCGATTAGTTAATTGTCACAATTTTATATTTTATAATTTAAAGTACGAGCATGCTCATTGTATTTGATTTTGTTGACTTCACAGTATAGTAGGTCAGACTAGAGAGTATAGTAGTATATATGTATGTATATATATATATATATATATATATATATATATATATATATATATATATAT
>NC_068983.1:127373982-127378100 GCF_001194135.2 Octopus bimaculoides | reverse complement strand
ATATATATATATATATACATATATATATACAAATGAGTAATTAAGATGTACAAATCTCATTTCACCCGGGCCATTCCGAGCGACTCCTTAAATTGATGAATGAAAGCTTTACATCAATATAAAGAAAGCAGTTCTCATCAGATGACCTCATACACCTCAAGCATAATGGACACAATATATACTTAAACATATTCATATCATCCATAGAGTCGAACTGACACATAGACATCTTTGTTAGACATTCATATTTTAGTCACCTCTCCTAGAATCTGCACTACGGAAGTATTTGTTAAGTATCTATATACAAAAGTACATTTCTGAACAAACAAGAGCAGATCTATTCACGAAGTTGTGTCGTGCTATCTGCGTACACTGCATTAATATCGGGAGAAAAAAGGCTATGTTCTTTTGTAGTTTGATGGCTTTATCGAGTTCACATGATGTAACAATGTGAACAATGTTAGATGATGTGAACTCAATAAAGACATTCATACAGTTCACAATGGTACAGAAAATGACAATCAGTTGGCATTCCTGGATGTATTAATAACACGCACCAAGTATGGATTCAAGACATCCCTATACCGCAAGCCGACTTTTACTGGACGATAGCTCAGCTTCAATTCCCACTATCCATACAGTGTAAAGAGAGGGATTACTCAGTGCCTAAAACATCGTGCAAAGTATATAAGTAGCGATCGTGGTACACACCACGAAGAAATGATCTAGCTCAATAACGATCTCTTAACCAACAACTACGCCAAAAGTATACTATCCATTCCAGTTATGAAGAAGAGAGAGGATGAGACCAAAAAACTGTCCACAATCTGTCTACCCTATGTGAAAGGCTTCTCCGAAAAGGTACAAAAGATATGCGGCCCATATGATATCAGAACAGTATTCAAGAGTAATACAACAATTCGCAAATATCTCCTTTGTGTAAAACCACCAGTAGAAGAGAATATAACCAAAGACTGCGTGTACTCCATCCCGTGCAGCTGTGGTTGGTTATACAAAGGCGAAACATGTCGCCCTCTCAAAATAAGGGTAGACGAACATCACAAACCTGTGACACGAGGAGATATTGATAAATCGGGTATAGCTGATCATGTATGGAAAACTGGAGACCACCTCCCCCTGTGGGATGAAGTTGAAATAATAGACAGAGATCACCACTGGTAAATACGAAAACTAAAAGAAGCAGCACATATGCTAAGACACAACAGCCTCCTAAGCAGACCGAGTGCGGATATGAGCAGCATATGAGAACCGGTATTAACAAAGGATAGAAAAATATTAGATTTATAAGCCCTAATTTCACTCAACAATTACCAACATGCATATGGCGTAGCGGTTAAGTGCCCGACCTTCTAAACCCAAAATTCCGAATTCGACTTCAAACAGTGATTTGAACAATAATAATGGTAACAACAACATTTTGAAGTTTTGGGAGCGGCCGTTAGCCTTGTCGTGTTAAAAATTGGCCCTGTTGTCTAGCGGGGTAATTGTGTACGTCATACTATCTACACACTTTAACAGTGTGCCCTAAACATGTTGCCATTGCCGGCAAATGAGAAAATTATATTTTATTTTTGAGACCGTACATTTCATACACACACGTTTTGGATTAAATCCTCAATTGTGTGACTGAAGCACACATTTTTGATTGAAAAAACCTTCGACAATTTGCGTTGCTGTATTTCTGCCGGCGTGTAGGTTCTAATCGGTGGAATTATTTCATTCGTGTCAAACGGAGGTTAATTTAATTGTCTCTCCGTCCCTGAAATACAGCAGTATGTATTCAACATATTTCATACTTTAATGTTTATTTATTTCAGTCTGTTATCCCTAGCACCGCATTAAAATGTTTAATGAAATAAATTGATCCCAGTTTTTTCGTTTTTTTTAAATTGTTCATATTTTGCTGTAAGTCTACCGGTCTATATGTTCCAAACCGCTAGGTTACAGAGACGTAAAGAAACCAACAGAAAGACGTACACTCAAATAGAGATTTCATCTTTTTCTACCGACTAAACACAATTACTCGTATTTGGTTGGCAGTCGAAATGTGCCACACCCTCAATGGAGAGTACTACTCCATACCGAGTAAGACTGAACAAAGTGGCTTTGTTTCATCAGTATAACGCTCCAGCATACAAGTCCTTGTTTTCAATGTCTGCTGTGTGTGACTGTAGATTGAATTGTTTGATCACTCTCACTTTTCTCTTGATTTGGCCCCATCCGTCTATCATCTGTTCCCGCAACAAAACAAAAAAGAAGCAAACGCTAGGCTGGTGACCAGTATCGCAGGGATGACAACATACTGCTATTGAAGATTATTGTTAACCAACAGGATGAAAGCATCGTCACCAATGGGATCCCAGTACTGCAACACCGTTGGAAGATAATTGTGGATCACAATGGAGATATACTTAAAAAATAAAATTCATTGAGTTGCATTTGATGAATGTATCTTGATCTGTTTATCAACTTTTCAAACAGCCCTCATACATCTCTATATTCCTTTTTACCTTTACATCTATCAATACCTACCAACATACGTACATATAGACACACAGACATATATCAAATTATGTTTATGTTTGTGTTTGTCTTTGCGTGTGTATATATATATGTGTTTCGTGACTCTTGTCGCTTTGCCAAGCAAAGCATTAGACTTTACAAAAGTATCTGCTCGGCGAAAATTATTATATTGGATATAGTTTTTACCGAGTCAGTCCCATTCCGTTGTCCTTGAAGGGTCTATTAGTCTCGTGATACAAATGTCAATGAGCGCAGGAGTTATCGGGATGCAGGCTGCCTAATGAGTTACATTCTCTTCGAGGAACATCCAAAAATTGAGGACCTCATCTGTCCTTAATCCGTTCGGGTTTCTGCAAGTGACGTAAGGTAATAGGCAATACTGACACATGCTACTTAACTTATGACTGGAACCCTGATAGGGGCTACTACCCTGGGTCGGTGTAGACCTTGGAGCAATAGTTTTACATTCTTCAGTGAATGGCCAAATAATGCAAGCAATATAAAGGGATCACCAAAATAGTTTGTACTCGCATACATAATACATACGTACATGTATGCATACACACATACATACATGAATATATGTGTATACACACACGCATGTCAGGTCGCTCTTATAAGTATTCCTGAGCTTTACTGGTAACATGAAATCCACTACAACCTGTCTCATGGTCGGGTCGTCGGCGACTAAACTGGCAACCCCACCAAGCTCGCTTGGTGAGGAGGGTGACTGTTGGCATCCTGCGGGATGAAAAATAAGACTCGTCAAAAGGACGTAAGAACTACTGTGTAGTAACGTCCTCCCAACACTTTTTGTTTCTGTGTGTGTGTTTAAATTCTGTGTGCGCGTGTTGTTGTGCTGTGCTGTGTGTGTGTATATTTTTATATGCATTTCTTTATATATATATATATATATATATATATATTATATTTAATTTTTATATATTTTTATATTTACTTTTTATGTATCTTTATGTGTTTTAGACATCGTGTTTATGTGTTTTTTACACATCGTTTTTTATATATATTTTTTTAATATTTTATACGTATCTCCATTGCATTTACTTTTCTCCTTTCATATCTACATCTTTTATATTGACATCTCTATGTATTTTCTATGTACTTCTTATATTCTGTTTTTTTTATGTATGTGGGGTTGATAACGCCCATTAGCCAAGTGAAGGCAACTGTTCTAGGAGAAGGACACTCCGACATAAAACCAGGTCCATGACTTCTGTGGGAGCAGGCAGGGTTCTTTTTTTATGAGGTCGTGGTTAGGACAACCAGTATAGGAGAATAAAACTCCGAATTCAAATTGACCTACCACTGCTGGCTTGCAGTCTTCTTTTGAGGAAAAGCCTAGGAGAGGATACTCTGATATAAAACCTGCAGTCAACTTAGTACTAGTCATCTTACTCTCGCTTGTCACTGGATTATACTATTTTGACCTAGAGAGTGGCAAAGGTGTTGTACAAGCGTTTGTTACTAAAATCCAATGAAGTACAGATGTCCCCAACAAGACAAAACACTGTCAAATCACAGTCATCTTAGTATGACCCGAGAATAAATTAGGG
>NC_068983.1:127371062-127373298 GCF_001194135.2 Octopus bimaculoides | reverse complement strand
TGGTGTTGGGTTTGCAATTAGAAGTAATTTACTGAAAGACCTAGAACAACCACAAAGTATAAATGACCGCATGAAGAAACTCCGGATCCCTCTCTCTTGTGGACGCTTTGTGACTGTTTTCTCCATCTATGCTCCCACACTCTCAGCAAATGAAGAAAATATCCATGCATTCTATGAGGAACTTAGAAGTAGTATCCTCTCAGTCCCTCTGAATGAGAAGTTGGTTGTGCTCGGCGACTTCGATGCACGTGTTGGCAGCGACAATAGTGCTTGGAATATACTTGGGCGGTATGGAATAGGTAAGGTGAACAAAAATGGCTTACACCTGCTACAAATGTGCTCTGAACTAGGGTTGGCTGTTGGGAACACATTTTTGCCCCATAAGCTGAAACATAAAGTCACCTGGATTCATCCAAAATCAAAGCAAGGTCACATTATTGACCTTGTATTAACTCGGATATCTGACCTACAGGATTTGTGTAGTCTCAGAGTATTGCGAGGAGCTGATTGTGATACTGATCACAAAATGGTTAGGGCTAAGTTCAAATTCAGGGTTCGTACAAGAAAGCGCAGTGCAGGTGTGCAAGTCCCCCAAAGAATTTATGTAGGACAACATAAACAGCCACAGGTCTCACAGCTATTTCGGGATAGAGGCAGTAATATTTATTTTGAAGGTTCATGGCAATCTTTTCGAGAAGGATTATATAAGGCTGGAGCGGATGTGCTGGGTTTTAAGAGGAGACAACATAGAGATTGGTTTGACTCCAATGATGCAATGGTAAATGAGCTACTGGCAACGAAGAGGTCTACTTATGAAAAACTTCTTAACCCAAACATTAAGGGCAAAGAAAAACTAGAAAAGGTATACAGAGCGCAGAAAGCAGAACTGCAAAAGGAATTAAGGAGGCTCAAAAATACCTGTTGGAGCAATTTGTCTGAGGGAATACAGGCATCTTATGAAAGGAAAGACATTAAAAACTTGTACGGCTTATTTCGACAAGCTTTTGGACCGCAGTCCTCAACGTATGTGCCCTTGAAATCAAAAGACGGAAATGAGGTTATTAAGTGTCTTCCTGGAATAATGAGCAGATGGCGGGAGCATTTTGCGGAACTTTTCCATAATCCATCTGTAGTGAACATGGATGTCATAAATAATATCCCCCAAAGAGTGATAATGCAACACATGGACGATGCGCCTTCCATTGAAGAAGTAAAACTGGCAATACGGAAACTGAGATCCAACAAAGCTCCTGTGCTGGATGGTATTCCAGCTGAAATTCTGAAAGCAGGTGGGGATCACATATCCTCCGAAATTCATAGCCTGTTGTGTCAAGTTTGGACTGAGTCCTCTGTGCCACAGGAATGGATAAACGTCATTCTAATCCCTATATAAGGGACATAAGTCAGTGTGTGGTAATTCCAGAGGAATAACTCTCCTGGCACATACTGGGAAGATACTTTCGAGGATCATGTTAGAACGTCTCGTGGAGAATGTGTGTCCACATGTGATTCCTGAGGAACAGTGTGGTTTCAGACCCGAGCGGGAGATATGATATTCTCTGCAAGGCAGGTCCAGGAGAAATATTTAGAGGAACAAATGCCACTATACTAGGTTTTTATAGATCTACCTAAGGCATTTGACACGGTAAACAGGGACGTACTGTGGATTGTTTTGTGCAAACTTGGTTGCCCGACACATTTTGTGAGCCTCTTCGAGAAGTTGCACAGCAACATGAAAGCTCAGGTAGTGTTTAATGGTAATCTATCTCATGAATTTTCAGTGGACAACGGTGTAAAACAGGGAGATATTCCTGCCCCTACACTTTTCTCTATATATTTTGCCACATTGCTTTGATATGCATTTGAGGATTGTAATAGGGGAATCGGAATTAGATTCCGGACATCTGGTAGCATATTTAATCTGACCAGGTTTAACTGTAAGGCAAAGGTTTTCACAGTTTTTGTCAGAGAATTGCTCTATGCTGATGATGTTGACGTGCTAGCACACACAGAGGAAGATATGCAACATCTAATGGATAGATTTTCCACTGCATGTACATATTTTGGACTCACAGTAAGTCTGAGAAAAACCAAGGTAATGTTTACCCCCACACCTGGACAAATATATACTGAACCAAACATATTTGTGAACGGAACAAGATTAGAAGTCATTGACACCTTTGTTTACCTTGGAACCACACTGTCAAGAGATGGTGGTCTTGATGCAAAAATATAC
>NC_068983.1:127357479-127370749 GCF_001194135.2 Octopus bimaculoides | reverse complement strand
TGCATTAAACAAAACCTAAAAAAACTAGATATATATGAAAGTGATTGGGAAGATGTTCTGGATCGAAGCAAGTGGAGAGCTGTTGTCAGGACGAGCTGTGATGTCTGGGAGGGAAAGATGTTTCAGCAACTTGAGCTTAAGCGGGCCTGTCGAAAGGGAAAAATTGTAAACAATGGAGAGTATAGGATGTGCGTTGTGTGTGATCGCGTTCTTCTTTCAAAAGCAGGATATGTGAATCACATGAAAACACATGAGGGTAGAAATTCCAGACACCCTAAATACCAACCGCCTTCTGCGACCTGTGGCATATGTCACAACGTTTGTAAAACAATACCCGGACTTAAGAGACATATGCTGGTTCACAGAGGCGTTTTCTTAGGATCAGATGCCAGCGAGCAAGGATCGAGAGGCCTGAACATTTGTCATCTGTGCTGTAGACATTGCCGCTCAGCAGCCGGACTTCAAAGTCACTTGAGGGCTCACCAACGGAGTGATTGTACTGCGTGATGATATGTGTGGATTGTTGATGGGATGGCTATCGTCTGTCAAGAGGGAGCAGTCGTCACACACGCGCAGACACACACACACACACACACATACACACACACACACACACACACACACACACACACATATATATATATATATATATATAGACATATATATTCATGTACGTATGTGGGTATGCATATATGTATATATGTATTTTTGTATGTATGTATGCATGTATGTTTGCAAGTACAAACTATTCTGGATATCACATATGCCGTGTAGACAACAGCACATACTCACAACTCCTACAAAATAATGTTATTAGAAATTACACTAAAGCTAGCCCCCTAGATGATAACGACAATCATAAAAAGCTAGTGTCATCCTCGCTAGGTTTAGAGTAGATAAAAAGTAAAGATCCTTCCAAAAAAAAAAAAGAAAAAAAGAGAGGCCTTTATAACTATTGAAGACCATAAAAAGAATTTCCTATATAATCCAAAATGCAGACTAATTAACACTGCAAAATCAGAAGTTGGTATAATTAGTAAGGTATTTTCTTTTTTTTTTTAATTAATGCTAAAGTTATAGGGGCAATTAATTTAATACAATGGTCCAATAGTATAGAAGTTGGTAACTAGTTTAAAGCAATTAGAAATAAGAATAAAGCAAGATTTACACAATTTTATATTGCAGATTTCTATGTATCTATTTCTAGAAAACTCAAGTATCCCTTCCAACCGAACAGGAAGGGATACTTGAGTTTGTTCAAAAGCTTCGTAGCACGGTTTCTTCACTTGTCCTTGATGGCTTGGGATAAAAATTGCCTTTTTTCATCTTGTATGAGGAATACCGAATGTCTTCATGCACTACCTGCGTGATGACAAACTCAGATACTCCCATTACCCTGGAGACAGACCTAATACATTGTAGGGAGCTTTGTTTTTTCTATTGCACTATATCGAAATGAAGCTCAAGTAATATGAAGCAACTGGCTTTAATTATTAAATGTGCAATAATTCATGATATGTCATTTAATACTGCAATCATGTAAATCGTTATTGGGAGTTTAGCATTGGTTAATATCACTGTTAGGCTTTACCCTGCCTTTCTAATTTAATCTGCGACTAAATGATTAACTATTTATTATAGGTATCCGGCATTGTTTTGGAAGAAGTGTATGTCTACGTCCCTATTTTTGACGAGCTGGTTATATAGGCAAATGTCTGAACAAGATGATGAAGAAAACCGTTTCAGCGTCACCAATAGAATATTTCCTTTTTCATGCTTACTAATCCCACTTGCGTTTAGTTAAAATAGAATTTTCTTTCATTTAAAGGAAGTATGATTTTCTTTTTCTTGCAGGGCGATGTGACCAAACACATCTCTGTTTGTTATTAAATTTAAAATCATGTTCGTCTCGCGTACTAAGTCAAACTCTTGAAATGTAATGGATAATCAAGGCAGAATAATCACCAACATAATTGTATGGGGTTTCGTATAACAAAATAATTAACAGAAGCTGAGACATTTTGCCATGAAGAAAAATGTCAAGTAAACAAAGGTTGCGTTAAGAAATAGAATGTTGCTTAATTAACATCACGAAAGAAAAGAAACGCTTGCTATCAATGGAAGTATATTTTAATTAAACTAGTCACGAACTAGAAGACAGCTCAAAGCTCACATTTTATTTTTATTTTTTCACCTGATTACAATGAAAGTACAGATATGTTTTTAAACAAAGAAGTTTTTAGTAAGCAGATACATAGCTAGATACCTAAATAATATAGCTGTATACACTGTGTAGCAGTAACATGTAGCTTTAAATAAGAGAATGTTCACAGCATAGTAGACATTATATAAATTTCCATTGTAAATAACGTAAATTCGTGGAAAAAAATTGTTGTTGTCGAAATATGTTTCATAGTGTAAGAAGGACACATTTGATAGACTTAGCTACACTATACTTGGAAAAGATACTGCTCTATCAAAACACTATTTTTGGAGAGGCATACTTGCTGTTGCCATTCTGAAAAATATATAGCGAAAACGTAAAATAACATAAATATCATTAACGAAGTGTGCAATATATGGTTGATACTAAATCGCTATTGAAATGCGAAAAGAGATAGTTTACAAAACGCAGCGATAATAGAGACGCTGATGTTGTGATCATCCAGTTATTTCGCCGAAACCTCATTTATTTCAAACGAATCTATACGTTTATATTTTGCATGATTCTATAGAATCAATGAAACTATAAATGATTTAATAGCTCCAATAACGTAAGGTGGAAATTATATACCAGTTGAAATGTCATATTTCAAAATGACTTTAATAATAAAAATCATGTGAAGTATATAAAATCATGGTATGTGCTTTAAGCCATTTCGGCTGATAGGGCAACTGGTTTTGAATAATATTTATAGCATTAGTGTTTGAAAGATTCATGTGTGTTCTATTATTTATTCTGAGGAGGAAAAACGTTATTTAGTCAATGGGGTTTCTATATATACATGAAGAGATGTGAATAGAGTTTAGGAAATAGTAAATGACATTAGAGTGTTCAACCATCAATTTAAAATTTCAGTATGAAAGGTTTAGGCGAAATTAAATATGTATTCTAATTTCAATAAGCAAGCTACTCTGGTAATAAAAGTTTCACGTCGGATTTGGAGTACTATGAGAGGTTGGAGCATTGTGAGAAGTTAGAGTATTTGCGTGAAAGGAAGGGGAAATGATTGTGATAGGGCAACAGTCTAAATCACTGAGATTTTCTATTTAAGGATGTAATTAATATTTTATTCCACACCTCATCTACCTCCATATTTTGGACCCAGTTCGCTAACGCTTCAATACATTTTACTCTTTTCTCAAACCTCATATTTTCTCCCATTTTCTTTTTTTCTTTTTAATTGCCTTCTTGTCAGATTATCACCTTTATGTTTTTCTAATAGTTAACGAAATGAAGAACTACACTTTACCTGCATTACATTGTGCAAGCCTTATTAAATTCTATGCTCGAAGAGCTTGGAATTGTTTCTCTCCTCGCCCTTCCGTCGAATGAAAGCAGAGCGAAATGTCGCGATACAAGGCTGAGTTGCTGGAAAGGAGAATTTGTGAATAACAATGAGATTTGATCGGTAATAGATGAGTTACTGTAAAGAAACAACTGTAACGAAATTATTAAGACTCTGTGTTTAGAGAATTAAGATTAACCAATGTTCAGTTAACTTATAATCTGATTAAATCATTTTTCAATCTGAAAACTGTATTATTAATATGAGAAAGACACAATGGCATATGATTATGAATAGGTGAATTGGAAGAAAATTAGATATCATACCTCTCAAAATATATTCCACCTGTTTGCTTTTCCATTTCAAAATCCATCAAGTACAAGTTTGTTTTCAGATTCCAGGTGTCAGTAAGCACAGAAACAGTTTAAGCCGATGGACTGATCGAAATATTCGAAGGTTTAAATGAAAGCTTTCTAATATTAGGTTGGATTTTGGTGTTCGAAATCCCCCAGAAATTTAGGAATTCAAATTGTTGTAAAGTTATTCAGTTTAAGAACACGGCATGGTCTTTGGTAGAATTAATACAAGTTCGCTCATCAACAAGTTGTTGAGGGTGAGCTTCGGTTTCCGAATGTCACATTAACACTCCTGCCATAGGTTTGCGAATATTGCCTTCCCTCATTTGCAGAACATAAAAGGACAAGGGCTGTTCCCTTCAATCCTGAATAATTGGTATTAACACTGTAATTGTCGTCAAGATTATGTCAAGGAACGAGTGTTGCATTTTGTTAATTCGATCCAGCATAGTTATACCCATAATGATATATTCATAGACAGCGAAGAGTCAAGTGTTTAGAAGTATACTTTTACAAGCTAAACATGCATAAAAGGATTCTCGCAAAAAAATCACAAAGAAAATTATCATGAAATAAAAATCCGGTGAGCTTGAATTGTGTGTATACTACGAATATCTCTATCCATAAGATATTCGGTGAAGGTACATACATCAAAACTTATTACTGGACGTGTATGATATAGGCCAACTCACGTTAAGCATGATTATGTTTTAGAAAATACTTCTAATATATTTGATTCTTAGCATTTTTCCAATTCAGAGTATGTTTCTTTAGTTTATTATTATCAAACTAATTCAATTTCCGTATTATCATTAAGAAATTATATCATTTAATATGTGTGTGTGTGCTTGCCTGTGTGTTTGTGCTTGTGTGCGTATAGCAATTCAAATCCTGGTGAGTTGGCGGCTGATTCGTCTTCAGGAAAAGAGAACTGTGGCAAAATACATAAATGCGATCCTGGCGGATCATTGTAACGGTTTGTATCGTGTCCTCGGTGTTGACAATCTTACAAACCTTTACCTAGATTAAAATCACATGAGAGGCACATACACAAGTAACAACAATTTTAACAAGCCTCGAGGCTTAGTAAATAGATACTTGCCATATATATGCAAGCCGGCACTCTGTCGGTTACGACGAATAGCGTTCCGACAACAAAGCAGCTTTACAGATGCGCGTCACTTTAACGTAATTCTCAGGGAGATTCAGCGAGGCGCAGAATGAGATGAGGCTGGTCCTTTGATATACAGCTTCTCCTCAATTTTCCCAGAGGAGTAGACTGGAACAATGGGAAATACCGTGCCTTATTAATGGAAAAGACGTCCTGCTGTGTGTAAAACTCACGACCTTATGATCGTAACTCAAATGCCCTAACCACTAAGCCATGAACCTTCACACACACACGCGCCTATATTCATAAAGGACGACGGACCTAAAATTGATTCCTTTATGTCTCCTTTTTTCAGGAACAGATCGATGTATTTCTGAGCAGTCATCGGTTTTGGAGAGCGTAAACATAAGCTTGAGTTCTAGTTGTGGAAGGCTGGAGGCCAATTGATTTGCTCTAAGTATCGAATTGCCCCTAACTGGCTGCTGCTTAATTCTCTGTGAACATTGTAAAAAATGTAAGGTGCAACATGGATAAAATCAAAGGAGTCTATAAAGATGGGATCAGTAGGAAGTGACACAGCAGGTTTTCTGACTGCGTCTTTGCGCTGGAATTCATCCACCATCTCTGAACAGAGACTTAGGCTCGATCCAGATTGATACCAGACCATGCTGGAGATAATAGTCAAATCGTATCTGTAGAGATTTGTGGCTTAAAGTCAATATGCGTGACAGCAGGAATCAGCTCCTTACCATAATTCTGGAAAGGGTCAAAAGTGATTGGCAGAGAAATTCTATATCTTCAAGGGCCCAAATATCTGATTACCTAATTCCCTTGATTGTAATCGTACGGATAGCTATATAAAAATATCATTGCGGAAGACACCAATCGCTCTGTCTGTAGCACCAATACCAATTTGGTAGCCAAGATATTGGAGATGTTCGAAGATTTTCCCAGGGAAAGAGTGAAGGAGGAGAGTGACAGTTTCCAGAGTTATTTTCAGACCGTGCTGGAGGCTGAGTTCAGCTTTAATCTACTTGATATATTTTGATCTTTAACAATACACTTATCTTTGAATGGGATAATGTGTTTTCTTTTCGTTTTATGGAAACTGTGACATTTATCCAGATCATACTATATGTAGGGCATCCTTATATAGGATTTTCTGGAAATACAAATTCCATGAAAATAGTAGAGCCGTATTGATGAAAATAGTAGAGCCGTATTGATGAAAATAGTAGAGCCGTATTGATGTTTTTTTTTTTTTGCCCGAACGGACTTGAATATTAACACAACATTATCAGTTGTGAATGTACTGAAATTTGGAAAGCTAAATTAGATATGTTAACTCTATGAGTTAACTAAGTGATTGTCACTTATGAAATGTAAGTGAAAGATTCTGGAATTAGCAACTTGCTTTATGTTACTTTATTAGATTTTGTAATCTATCTAAAATCTGTTCCACCACCAATTACATTCTGTTTTGTCTCCTATAATATTTTGAAAGCACATTATATTTGGAGAAATATCGTAACGTGGCAACTAATACTTCATAACATACTCAAAAATAGATATTCCTATTTGAAACACCGTAGAGATAATGGGCCGTAACAACTGTACATCAACATTGTTGTCGTCGTCGTCGTCGTCATCATCATCATCATCATCATCATCCTCATCATCATCATCATCACCACCACCACCACCACCACCACCAGCTCTTCCTAAATCCCTCCTCCTCCTCATATTATCATCATCATCATCATCATCATCATCATCATCATTATGATTTGGGCACCTGGCACCTTAAATGTTTTCAGACGATCACAGCGCTCTACCTGTCGGACAATTTGATCAGTGGATGTTCCGCTTTAGCAATTTATAGAGGATCAGTAGCGGCGAAGTGCGACGACGCTCTCGTAGAGACTCTGGACGTCGACGAAAACGAACTGGCTAGTCTACTCCGGAGGCTAGTCTTTCCGGGCGGGATTTATCATGGATATTTTCAAGATGTTTTTAGTCTGAGACTACTACTATTGGGGTGCTTCCGGTTCGTGGTAGTCTTTACAAACACGGATGCACTTTGAGATGGGCTTGTCCAAGATGCACGCAGAATGACGAAACCGTTCTGCACGCCCTCTTTCAGTGTCCGAAAATTGCTGACTTCTTTGGTTATATCGAATATCTGCTGTCATGTGTGGAACGGATCCGTTCATCAGACGTGTTCATATCGATGATTGCCCCGCCGCCCTCCTTTAATCAGACAAGCAAGTCAATTTTCCTTTGCCTGGTGGCCGTGGCAAAAAACGTTGTCTGGTTGGCGAGGTGGAAACGCATGAGAACATATATTGTACTCTTTGGAGATGTCTCAATGACTTTTTTCCAATTTCACATCAAAGGGAAGTTGAGGGTGGAAAAGGATGTAATGTCCTCGAGTGAGTTTATTGAAATATGGGCGAAAGTTGCGAAAATGGCAACAGTAGATATTATTATATTAAGTGTAGAAGAAAGGGAAACGAAGAGGACACTTGCCCTTTGTGTTCAGGGCGATCTTGGACGGTGGAGTTCATCGATTATCCCTAGTGGTCATCCAGTATCGAGAGAACTACTTCACTATTATTTCCCCACTCCTCTTTTCTTTTTTTCTTACCTTTGTATTCTAACGTTATTATTATTATCATTAAAATCATTATTATTAGTAGCAGCAGCAGCAGCAGCAGCAGCAGATGCAGCAGCAGCAGCAGCAGTAGTAGTAGTAGTAGTAGTAGTAGTTGTAGTAGTAGTAGTAGTAGTAGTAGTAGTAGTAGTAGTAGTAGTAGTAGTAGTAGTAGTAGTTAGATATTTATAACCCAGTACAATAACTGAACGACGAAATTATGATGTTGAGGTTACTTAATCTCTTAAAGTAGTGAACTTAAACGGAATATTTTGAGCGTAACTTCTGTTTGACATTCAAGAATTTTAACTTGGAGGAGCCGTTTCTGTATTAGTATTTCGAAATTTATTACGGCTCCAGCATTCCAACTATAAATCCTCACACAGTGAAGTTTTAATCCTCCCAATGACGCGAAATTAAGTAGCACTAAAGCTCTTAGGTTGACACTTGTAATTTTCATGTTACGACCTTAAGGAAAATATTACATTCTTGGAGTTATGTTATAGCATCCTTTTCTCCATACAATTTGTAAGATCGGTAGGGATTCTATGCAAGTATGTTATAGGAAACGATTAAGAACGCTTCGATGGGCAGTAGAAAACAGAACAGCAACAACAACAACAATAATAATAATAATAATAATAATAATAATAATAATAATAATAATAATAATAATAATAATAATAATAATAGATCCTCTGATGCAATAATAAGCACTGGCCCCCGTGGCTTTTGATCTTAACTGGTACGATGTGTTTTCACGTATATGTTTTTGTCTTGGTGTAATAGATGAGCTACAGCAATTATTCTGCTGAATACCATAGATTTGCTTGTCAGGTATTTTACCTCACCCAGTTGAGTATGTCCTTTGGTGGCTAACCATATATGCATCTCTGATCACGAGCAGAAGTAGTGGAGGAGCACCATACGCATGTGCTGTTAGGAATTACTCGGGGTTTGAATAAATCACCTCTCGAAAAATGGGTGTGTCGTTCAATATTCTTAAACAACCCTTATTCAAGGATATTTTGAGCAGGATCGTCTACTCGACCCGAAGAAAATTCTAATTGGACCCCACTTGCAAGGTCATGTGCTATTTATATTGATATGAGATCAACATTCGCGCTCATTTGGCTGTGATGTATGAACCTTGTGTACCCTTATTAGACGAATATTCATGATGGGCATATTGGGCTTCATATGTTTGTACCCGAGAATTACTTTGATGGCATGCACTGCTCTCTCACACAATGATGATAATATTATTGCCATACCAGCTCAAGTTTGACAACAATACTAACTTTTCATTAGGGCTTAAAAACAAGAAAATAAATGTAAGCGATTGTGAAGGATGCTTTTAGAAATATGAATATGTTTGTTGAGCTTTGTTTTAAAATTACGTACAATGCACATGCACTTATTCACAAACTCACACATATATACATGCACAAACATATTTGGGCGGAATCATAATTAGTATCATAAAACACAATATTTTTAAAAGAATATAATAAAAACGAAATAAGGACAGATTATGGGTTTGGATGTGTTCATATTCTTTAGAATTATATTGGTTTTGCAAAACTCATCAAATGCATTGATATATCATATTTGTTGTTAAAATACAGTCTTTCGGAAATCTGTGGCATCAGCAAATGCGTAATGCACTCTATTAATTGCTTGTGTTATTTTGGCGAGTAATGGTGAGCTATAGTAATTGTTTATACACTTAATATTCTTCATTTATTTTCTGAAGATGCACGTCACTGTCGCGAATTTCCGTTTGCATTTGCGTTCACACTTATCTGAGAATTGCTTGTCACCTTTTTTCGTGGTGTATACATAATACGGTTTTAAATTCACTTCTTATTTGTCCCACAAGGGATGATGACTATTTAATTCTATTTAGAGTACGGATCTGGGCATAAATGTATTTTATTTCCCATTTCAGACTTTAGGCTAATTCTGTTCTAGGCAATTGAGGTTGTTGCTTTTGTTTTCACTTTTATAAACGTTTTCTCTTATTACTGAATTTAATATAACTTTCTAAGTTTTCTGAGCATTCATCTGTGAAACATCGTTTGCTACAAGAAATGTATTAAATAGAATTTCAGCCCTATATCCTTAATTTCACGCCCTTGGTCTTATTGCCTTCTACTGAGCTTTAATCGCTATTTATGTCAGTATTGTTTAAATTGGTAATGGTGGTGATGAGAGCGATCGCCTCACTGTTACGGACTATTCTTTCGTTTTCTTCATATTCGTTTTGCTGTAAGTTCTGCTGGCACCAGTTATGATTCTTTGTAATTAGAAGGGCAAAGCAGCTTTAAAAGTGCTGTTCCAATTGATGTTTGTCTATTTGCGTCTAGCTGTCAAGCATTTCTTTGAAGAATATTGTGAGTTCTACATATTATGAACATTAAAAAAAAATAGCAAAATAACTCACGACTGATCAGCAAATCAAATATTCGTCAATACGTAAAACAGTCTGTATCTGGTACATATTTAATCGAGTCCGAAAGGATGAAGACAAAGGTGGTCCCGGCGGAATTTGAACTCACAACGTCACACGTATTTAGAAGAGCATTGCCGCTGTAACTTTTCTTCCCATTCCCCACCTGCATTTTATTTGTTTACTTTCATGTTTCTCATTGTATTTGTTTACTTTCATGTTTTTCTTTTTCTTTTTGTCTTCCCCATTTTCTGTATCACATAACTCTGTAAATTAACAATCTGATGTGCTTGTTTTAATGGCCTACCAATTTATACACTTCATTTCTCTGCTCGGAGTTTCAGGAAGACACTCGGCATGACATGGTAACAAATTTGATAGAAGATGCTAATGAAAATATTAATAATAATGATCTTTTCTACTCTACGCACAAGGCCCGAAAATTTTGCAGTTACACACACACACACACACACACACCCACACACACATATATATATATATATGTTCAGAATAACAAGATATTCACAAAGTTGGATGATCATATATATATATTTACATAGATCTTTCTGCCGCTATCGGATTCATCGAAAAGGCGATTTACGGTAAATTTGCTTCGCCTTTTTATGTCAAATTGAAACTGATGATGACTTAGAAAAGGAGTAAGAGAGGGTGAGAAGAGAGAAGAACAAATTAGAAAGGAAGGTGAAGGGGTGAGAGAGTAGGAAAAAGCGGAAGATAGTGAAGATACAGAAGCAAAAAGAAAGTGTGATTTGAGGGTTTATGAAGGAAAGGAAAAGAAAAAAGATAAATTTTGAGAGGGCGGGAGAGGTAAAGCAGGCGTGGCTTCTGTATTAGTTTTCCACTTGGTGATCTTTTGGAAGAGATAGAGAAGAAATGTTTGCATTCACGTTGTCAAAGTTTTTAATTGGAAAACGAAATTTTGTTTTTGATTTTCGCCAGTAAGAATTGTAATTAAATTCGGAGGTCTTAGTTTTTAATTATTTTCTCTTCATTAATATAAGGGGGAGAGAATAGTTGTAGGAATGTGCGCAATTAAAAAAAAAAGATCAATTTCCAGATGTTGCTTTTGATTTAGCAGTGCATGGCTGTTTTTGATAGAGTGATTTTTAAGTAAATACACTTGCTTAAAAGTCTGTGAGTATCAGTATGTCCCAGACTATGGTCGGTTTCTCATTTTCTGTGACTTTTCTTTTCTCTTTCTCTGTTATTATTCCTTAATGTTTGCATAGTTTCCAGGTTTTGAATCTGTCGTGTCTGTGAATATACTCCTTTTCGCATTGAGATGTGTTTAATAGCAATCTAACTCATGTATAGTATTCCTTTCTTAGCTTCTCTTTCATAGATATATATATATATATATATATATATATATATATATATATATATATATATATATATATATATGAGCCTTGTTACTCTTAAACATTTTCTACCTGATTCATTCTTTGTAAATAAGAGCATATATCTTGGTACGTCTTGTTTAAGATTATGAGGAATAACACATCTGCATCTTGACTTTTCAAATAATATCCACTTAACATCCTTTCAAATCATAGTAGTATTCGCCCAAAGCATCGCATTGACCCTAAACATAGTCTGGGATTCAAAGTTCTTTATTGAATGTCAATGGTATTCATTTGTAGAAGAGAAAACAATAACTTAAGGATGAAAGATAGAAAGACGAAACGTAATTCTGTATAAATGCCATACTCCGAAAATTCCATCATCTTTCTCTTTTTTATACTTTTCCTTTCATGTTTGATCTTTTGCTGATGATTCCGTATATTTTTGTCCGACCAATCGATCGATTCATAAAATTGAACCATGTATGCACGCAATTGCCCATCTGAAACATTTGTAACCTGTAATGCACAAATAAATCTATATAACATTATTTCTGTCTATGTTATATATACACACGCACACACATTTATAGACATACATACATATGTATACATACACATGTGTATTTGTGTGTATATGTACGCATTTGTTCGTATATATTCGTATATATGAGCAGAAAATGAATGAATTAGGTGTTATTATTTTTTCTTTATATTCACACACCTGTTCGTTTTCGAGACATCACGTGTTGATGTATTAATCTTCCTTCATAAAAGTTCTTCATTCAAATATGACAACAAATACAAAACTGATGATATTAATCAGGTTAATAAAGCTACAGCAATAAAATAAAATAAAATGTCATTAACAGAGCTATTTAATAACCTTTAGTGTATTGAATTATTTTAGTTATGATAATCAAATACTTATTTACTTACAATGATGCATATTGAGAATATATCGATATATTAATTCTGAAGTAGAATGGAGATATCTATCGTTATTTTGGAATGGTACCGAAATATATAATGGATTTTGCGTGTGCTTTTTAATCAATACATTTATTTATACATATGAATATACGTATATTTATATATACATTAATATTATATACATTCAATCGATGTCATTGCATTATTTTTAAAGTCTGGTACTTATTCTAACAATCAGTGTCACCCAACCGCTGATTTGAAGTGGTGGATGCTAACCAATATCGATTGTTAATCGGTGGTGTGTAACTAAAAAACGGATACACATAAACGGACGCAAAAACAGTCTCACGCACGTACAGAGACGCTGGGATACTTTCAGTTTCCTTCTGTCAAAACCGTTTGCAAACCTTCCAATGTATATATATATATTTCAATAATAAGGGTGGCTTTGTAATTTTCGCACCGAAAGGCAGAAATATATACCGCACTAAACTTACTCAGAACCAGTTGCTAGAACTAAGAGTTAAATCAACTCGTACCCACAAGAGAAATCTTAATTTAATAATTGACAAGGGAGACAAGACCCATCGGCGCCTTGGAATAGCCAGTCACATTTATTTCGCGTTTATATTAGTATTCTTCAGAGGCTATCGAGTAGCGCCTTCGGTTAAATTAAATTTAAATTAAGCCTCGTCAGCTAATAAGATCATCGTAGCAATTATATGCTGTGTCCCTAAAATGTAAAATTCATAATTATAAACAAGGGTGACTTGATCGCAATTTTACACAGGCAGAAATGTATACGTTGCTAAATTAAAACAAATCATGGCAACAAGTAGCACCAAGAAGACACTGGGTCAGTGTTATTGAAGCAACGTATATATATATATAT
>NC_068983.1:127356158-127357376 GCF_001194135.2 Octopus bimaculoides | reverse complement strand
TGTGTGTGTGTGTGTGTGTGTGTGTGTGTGTGTGTGTGTATGTATTCTTTTATTCTTTTAATTCTTTAGGTCATTTCACTGCTGGAGCACGGCCGTTAGACAAACAATTCGACTCCAGGACGTATTTTGGTTATCCTAGGTCACTATTTTCCAACCACAAACTTAAGGGGACGTAAACGCACAAACATCGGTTGTGAAGCGATAGTGGGGGAACAAGCGCAGACACATAGATATATATAGATACGTAGTCTGATCAATAGATATCAGAATTGTTGCCATACTAACAAAGCTAAAGTACGCCGTGTGAGGCCGCTTAGTACAAATTGACCTTAAAATTTGCTGTGCATGCGCACAAAGTATTGACGTTGTCGCTTACTTCCTCTGTTTACAAAAGTGCTTCGACGGCAGGTGTGTAGCGAATGATCGTCACATTGAACGTTGACCAAAGAATATGCATCGAAATTTGAGAAAAGCTTGGCGATACCTGCTGAGAGGCCTACTCAAAATCTTGGAAAAGTTTTCATCGTTCTCGACACAACTAAGATTGTGTGCACGTGAAAGCCAAGTTCTCTCTGTCAGCTGAAAGCTGTTTTGGCAGACGCTTCGCAGACACGCGTCTCATACTTAAATCTTCAATGCTAACGGACTGAACTGAAGCGTAACTAATCTGCACATCCTTGATAACTCACGGATGGTGATTCAAATTTTTTTTTTGTCACAGATGCACGCACGTCTGCGATATTTTTCTCATTTCTGCTGGTTGCGGATCTCCCAGAACGTTCGTCAATATCGACAATTTTTCGGCCATCTTGGAAACATCTGAACCACCTGTACACATGTGTTCGGCTCATATACTCCTCTACATACAGTTTCTGCAACTTTGTGCAGTCCTCTCAGCAAGTATCACCATGAAAACTTTCACTGCCATGGTCAATGCAACGATCACACGCTAGATACGTTCCTTACAAGCAATGCTGTAAACAGCAGAAGTGACATAGAGAGTTAAGACTTAGTGCGCATGGACAGTAAAGTGTAAGGTCAATCTGTGACATGCAGCCTTACTTACTTTCTGTGCTTTAGCCTCGTTACTAAGTCATCAATCCGGATACTTATTGATCAAACCTCGTATATATAAATGCACACGCGCGCGCACGCACGCACACACACACACACACACACACATACACACACACACACACACACACACACACACACACA
>NC_068983.1:127354915-127356064 GCF_001194135.2 Octopus bimaculoides | reverse complement strand
ATATATATATATATATATATATATATACGACGGGCTTCTTTCAGTTTCAGCCTACCAAATCCACTCACAAGGTTCTGGCCTGTCAGCCCCAAGCTATAGCAGAAGACACTTGCCGAAGGTGCCACGCATTGGGACTGAATTCGAAACCTTGTTTTTGAGAGGCAATCTTCTTACCACACAGCCACTGTGTCACCTATGTACACGCACGCAAACACAACACATACACACACACACACACAATATATATATACACACAGAGAACATACATACACACACGGACACGTGTACGAATGTATGTGTGTTTGCGTGATTTTTGGTGTGTGTATTATACTTTCCGAACGGCCTGGATCATGTGAGAGTGTTTACACATGGTCAGATGACATTCCTTGTTTTCATATTGTGGTTTGAAGCCCATATCAACGTTGCACTTTGTGACCTTTTCTAGTAATCTTTCGAGTTCCACCTACCTTCTCACCTAAATTCAGACCAATCCACGTTTTGTGCACTTCCCTCGCTCTCCCCTCTCTCCCCCTCTCTCGCCTTCCATATCTATCTATCTGTCTATGTCTAACTATTTTCGCTCTATTTAACTATATACAAATACACACAAAAACTCAAACACACACGCACACACACACACACAAACACACACACACATACTTTTATTCTTTTAATCTTTAATTTGTTTCAGTCATTTGACTGCGGCGATGCTGGAGCACCGCCTTTAGTCGAACAAATTAGCCCCACGACTTATTGTTTGGAAGCTTGGTACTTATTCTATTGGGGTCTTTTTACAGAACCGCTTACTTACGGAGACGTAAACACACCTACATCTGTTGCAAAACTATAGTGGGGGACAAACACACACACACACACAAACACGCGCGCGCGAACAAGCACACACACACACACATATATATATGTGTGTATATGTGTGTGTCTGTGTGCATGTGTGTATGGAGCGAACACATTACAATGAAGTAGAGAAATTTGAAAAGACAACACGAAACCGGTTATTTCTCAAAATACAATGTTTATATACCAAAAAGATTTTATAACATTTTTCTAACATTTTTCTGACATAGTTTAAATATATACTTTAACCATGTAATACAAGCCTTCTGTAGTTTTTTCACTGTTATTATCTTA
>NC_068983.1:127346385-127354851 GCF_001194135.2 Octopus bimaculoides | reverse complement strand
TATATATATATACATACACGCATGCATTATATACATGTATGTGTATAGATAGATAGATAGATAGATAGATAGATAGATCCCTTTTTTCTTGAGCCAGACCGTAGTAGATTCTTTTTTAATGCGTTATGCACTGAGACTGAACTGAAAACAATGTGATTAGCGAGCAATCTTCTCACTAGATAGCGAATTTAATGTATATGCGTGTGTACAAGCGCGCGTATGTATGCATTCATGTATGCCTGTATGCATTATTTTACAGTTTCTTTTATTCTGTTATATGTTTCAGCCTCAAGGATGTGCCCATACGAGGTAGCGCTAGTGTTATCAACTTCTCATTGGCTATCCTTTGGCGATTGGCATTTAAAATAGCGAATCTAACGCTGTTACTTCCTTTTTGAGGTTCTTGCCGTGATATAGTTACGTCAGGGACTTTGGACAGTAGGAGATTCAGTTGTTTCTTGCAAGCATTCACTCCTACTCCAAAAACAACCCTCAGATATTTTTTGCTTATTTCATTCTAATGACTGAACCACCGTGAAACACCACCTCGAAGTGATTTATTCGTAAGCATTAAATCCACTACTTATTTTATAAAACCATGTACTTGCCTATCACCAACTTTTGACAAACTGCCATGTTATGAGTATGTAAACAAACGATCACCTGCTGTGAAGCAGTGTTGGGTAACAATACCGCAGAGCACATACATACACATATATACATATGTGTATGGGTACACTTATATATTGAATATGTGTACCTTTAATTTAGAATGCACAGTCAGTGAACAACACGCTTATTTTGCCGGTAAATTGCATGAGGATGCACTATGGTATTATCAGCTGCTTACTGGTTTATTTCAGTAATATTATGTTACTGAATCCTCGTCGTCGAACAATCATATATATTTATATGTGTGCGTGTTTGGGAGCTCATGTATATATGTGTGTGTAGGTGTATGTATGTGTCTAGGTGTGCGTTCGTGTGTTTATGAATCTGTGAATGTGTGTGTATACACACACACACACACACACACACACACACACACACACACACACACATATATATATATATATATATATTTACACACATTGTAACAAAAGCCTATCTTTTATATATATGTATATAATTATGTGTGTGTCTTTGTATCTATGTTGTCCCCCACTACCATCGCTTGTCAACCGATGTTGGCTTGTTTCCGCCACTGTAACCTAGAGTTTCGCCAGAATATACCGATAGGACAAGTAGCAGACCTACGAAGCATAAGTACTGGGGGCGATTTCTTCGATTAAAAGGCGGTGCTGCAGCATGGCCGCATTCAAATGATTGAAACATGTGAAAGAATAACATATGGAAATATATGATTGACTGCTAACTCCACAAGTTCTTTTATTCTCTCTCTATTTATTTTCGCGCGTTCCTTTCTGTTGAAGAGCGTCGGCACGAAACATAAAGACTTTCTAACCTTTCGAGCGTCAAACTAATACACCTGCTTGTTGTTTATACACCTGCTGTGTGTACGTCTGAGTGTAGTCTCTCTTGCTGACCATATATTGGATCGAAGTTTCAATAGTTGCGTATATCTGAACGGGATATTAGAGAATATATGACGTATTACATGGCATAAGTTAAGTGACTATTAAAAGTGTCTGATTTATGTGAAGCGTAATATAATCTACAGTGAATACCTTCAAATGTAATGCCTGAAATCCTACATGTTTACTGGTTGTACATCTTCACAGCTAATGTATCTAATAATAAAACATCTTCACAAAATGAATAAATATGACTAATTCCTTACTGAGATGTGCATATTGGAAGAGTAGAGCTGGACGAATAAGTGAGTACTTAAATAGTGTGTACCAATTTCGGTTTGTACCAACTTCAGTTTGTAATATTCCGTATCTTTTTGTTCTTTCTATAATCTGAAATCCCGTAATGAATACAGCTAGATCATAATTCGGATGGAATGAATGCATATTCCGGTGTGTTACCACACACGCACACACGCACAATACTATGTATTGAAGGTTGTGGTTAAAATGTCAGAGTCATGTATAGGTAACGATTGTTGTAGAAGCATCTCCCACCCGCAATTTTTATTTAAACATATTTGTATGACTCGGAGTATTTTCAGTATAATCTTCTTTGCATATAAGTGATATCGAGTGGTGATTCCATAACCTTGTGATTTTATTTCCCTTTTTAGTTCATAGTCAATCTTCTTTTTACCACACTCTACTTGAGATAACCTATAACAAAGCTGATACTCATCCACTTGAACGAATCGCTGTAGTTGTGGTAAGCTACTTGAATTAACCCTCTTTTATGCATTTTAATGATTGATATACACTGATCTATATATCAAACACGTAAGCGTACTGTTTTGAGTGTTATTGGGTATTGAGATATATGATATGAGATATATGCAAGAAATATTTATTTTCAAAAATATTTTGAAGATATGTTTTTTTTTTTATATAAGAGTAACGAAATATGTTGAGTATATCTAGTTTTGAAAGGAGAGGTTTCCGCTAGTTAAACACCCTACGTGGGTGCATAACACGTTTTAATAATTATACAAATCAGTTGTTGAATGGTTTGTCAGACGGATTAGATGTAAATCATTTACACATTACTAGATTAAGAGCGATATGTTTACAAATTTTGAGTTGATGGTTACCGCTATCTTGAAGCTTACCCTATTAAACTGTATTTATGAAATGCTTGATTAACCTGTGTGATCAGCGTGTCAGACAAAGACCAACAATTCTTCTCTACCAAGTATCATATTATAGTTGTGAAATTATTTTTTGGACTACATATGTGAGCCGAAGCATTCACATATGACTGGTTGGGTTCCTACACTGATTATGAATCTCCTGACTCACATTTTCGTAGTGTTAAAGTGTCCCAATTTAAGAATTGAGACATTCTCGTACGCATTATTACTTCTAATTGTCTACACTAGAACGTTTCGTTTATCTTAGTAAGTAGAGAAAGCATTACTATAGTGATATCAACAATGGATATGTAGGTAGATCTTAAGTGTTGTTTGACATTTAAGTTCTTCAAGTATTTAATTACACTGTGGCTGTCATATTAGTGAAGTATGTAGGCATTACTCTTAAATTTATTTCCGATTTTACATAGGTGCTAGTGAACGAAACAGAAGGTATTCGAACCACCACGTAGAGATTAGTGATTGAAGAATGTTACATAGAATTCGTAAACTCTACATCTAAGAAGCAAGCAGCAAATTCCACAGCAACCTTAAACATATAGAAAAGCAAATTAGTAAGATTTTTATTATTTCATATGGAGTCTGAAAGTGAACTCTAGTGCAGTCTAACATAATTGAATACCTTGCAGCGAATATCATAAATACACGGTACAAAGCGACTTCATGTATACAGAGATGAGCATTATACTGAACTGAATTAAAGCATAAAAAAATACAAATACAATTTATGAAGCAGTTGTCGCCGTTCCTATTCTTTTCTTTACATATTTTAGAAATTAAATTCAACACCTGAATAATTAATTCCGTGAAATAACAAGCTTGTTTACTGGATTCTAAAATTGATTCAATCTGACATCTCATACAGCTCTACACTTTACTAGTTCTTAAATTTATAGACGTCATACCCTTAAGGAACCTAAGATGTTGGTACATAATTATTTTGATTGACTGATACCCGCTTATTCTCTGAACGTCTACTTTCTCAGACAATCCTAATCATAGACGTTATTCTAAACATCAATAGGCTGATTATTATTGTTCTTGCTATTATGTGTTGCAATTATTATATTACCTTTGCTTTAAGGAAGACAAGATGCACCCAATGCTTAAGTAGAGACATGTAGAGACCAGAGGCTTTTACATCTATATAAGAATACGGGTGAGTTGCCATAAGACTGATGTCTAGGCGTAAAAAGAAATATATTTGATAAAATTTTACTCCGAATATGGCTATATTTACATGTGGACGAATTTATATATATTATGTGTGACCTTTTGCAATTCACTTATTCTGAGGAAACAAGGAGTATGATCATGGTATAGGTAATCCCTATCCAATATTTGTTTCAAATATTCGGCCAAGGGCAGTAGTTTTTGAGAAGAGGCTAAGTCGATTACATCTATCCCAGTGCTCAACTTGTACTTATATTATCGATACTGAAAAAATGAAGGCAAAGCCGACCCCGGAAGAATTTGACCTAAGAACGTAAAGATGGAGATGCTACGAAACACTTTGCCCGGTGTATTAACGATTCTGCCAACTCGCCGCTTTATTCCTTTCCAGTATAATAATAGCTTCCAGTCTTCAAGGCAGCTGCTACTTTCAATGTTATGCTCTCTTGCGCTGATCAGTGTTCACCAATACCTCAAGTTGCTCATGATTATGGGAGACATAAATATCGCCAAATTTAGCCCTAAATTCTTGTATATAATTGCATATTTTTTCATTGAGTGCGACATTATATTTCAGAATCAGCCTTAATATCTAGACAGAGCGTATCGTGTTTGCCTTTTTTAATGTGAATGGCGACTGTACTCACCTTCGACAGCTTTCTTTTCTCTGAAGGTATATCGGGTTCATGTTTGTTTCTTAGGGTAATGCATACGATACATTCTCATCAGCTCTCGGATTTTGACATAAAGTTTAATGTTCTTCAGAGAGATTGGTAAATAAGATACAGACATGGCTAACATGTTTATGGCCTCAGTTTGTATCTGATATTGAACTCAGTTTTCTGAACAGATATTTATTAAATAGCATTCTTTTTCTATCTTTTTTCTCATTAGTGGGTTCATAATTCCATTTCGTTCGCATATCATTGATATTTATAACTGGCCCCAGGTTCTAATTGCTTTATTTAGATATCTCTGTATAGCGTGATGTTACATGTGATATTTACAGACTTTACAGGAGTTCTTGCAGTTGTTAATCTTTTTTTGAGGAGAGCTTGTGCTTGTTGAAAGTTGCTTGCAAAAATAATGTTTTAAATCATCCATAAAGAGAAGCTTCAGTTTTCTTCATGCAACAAATATAAATAAACTGTCTCGTTTAGGTTAAGGCGAGGAGTGGCAGGAATCGTTACCACGGCGGACATAGTGAACGTCTTTACGTTCTGAACTAAAATTCCACCCTTCAGTCTTTCGCGGTCGATGCTGTGTACACCAGTCCAAAACTAGGGTCGATCTAAACGACTGGCCTCCTCCTCAGAATGTGGCCCTAAAAAATGAATTATTATTCTTATTATCATCATCATCATCATCATTATTATTATTATTATTGTTATTATTATTATTATTATTATTATTATTATTATTATTATTATTATTATTGGAAATATAGCCGTTAGTTTTTACATTTTTTTTTAACTTTTGACCTTTTTTGCCTAAATTTCTCGTACCTCACCCACTTACAGATGTATCTAGGTATTGTTAAAAGTCCTTGAAGCATTGTCAATTGATGCTGGTAGATATACACACACTTACACACACTTACATACATATATATGTGTGTATATACATATTATATATATATATATATATTTATATATATATTGTTACACAACGATACTATTATTTCCAAGCAAATCTCTTACCTTGTTGTGCCACTATTTCCTATATATATATATATATATATATATATATATATATATATGCGTTTTTTGTGTGAGTATGTGTGTGCGTGTGTGTAACCACCTACATATATGCATATATATGTATGCATGATTGTATGTATCGATGTATATACGACAGGTTTCTTTTAGATTGCATACACCAAATTCACTGAAAGGCCTTAGAAATCCCAGGGCTATCGTAAAAGTCACCTGCTCAAGGTGACATGCAGCAAGACTAAACACAGAATCATGCATTTTGGAAAGAAACTCCTTACCAGAAAGTCACGCTTGCACTTATATCCCTCTTAACGTTATCGTTTCACACCTCACACAAGAATATATGGAAGTGTGACTTTGAGGGAATATCTATTCATCTTTTTTCCTATTGTTGCTTAGATATCCTTAGCAGTAGCAATTCCAGCAGTGAGTATAAGTGTGAAGTTGTAGCCACTCCCACTGTAAATAATAGAAGAATATAACAAAACAGCAAGAGTAAATACAACGAGGACGACGAGAGAAACAAGATCACTAACATCTGCACGAGTCGCGGAAATGGTAAATACCAAAAGTACAGAATCAAAAACAATAATATAATAATCGACAACAGCAATAAGTGCAACTTCCACGGCGCCAGCAGCGGTAAGATCAACACTAAAATAAACACAAACTGCGGCATCTGCTAGCGCCAACAACTCTACCGGCTACACGTCAATCACAACCACTAGCACCATCACAAAAGGAAAAAACAAATATAACAATAGTAAATTCACCTACTAAGACAATAGTAAGAGCAATAACGGAAACTGATAAATAAATATGAAAAACAACATACTTCGCCCATCAAAGTCAATGCATTTCTCGTTTTAAGTGACGCAAAGCTGATATTGTCTAAATTTAAAATTAATTGTTCACCCTGGCGTCATATCACCCAAAGAAAAACAATTGGTGTGCATTAAAAATAAGAGAATAATTTACAAGTGGATGTAATGCATAGAAAGTAAGTCAAATACTTGCCGAAATCAAAACATGTTTGTCATAAATATAACTTTGAACAGTATATATCACCGAAGGAAAATATATGGGTTTAGTGTAAGTCTAGGCGACAGCGAACAGGAAGCTGTTACTATGACAACATGAACTTACGACTTTTCGGCATTGATATTCATCTACATGGGTCATCGTGTGCCTCATGTCGCGGTCAAAATCCTATATCCTGAAAGGGAAGAGTCCTTATTAAATGCTAAGTGAGTGGTGGTTACAAATATGTAGTACAACTCCCAACAGAATAGAACGGAAACATCAAAGGAGTTCCAAGTTTTTGTTGCTTCGAAAGAAGTTCCTGACATCCCAAACTGTTATTTCAAGGAGTTCAAACAAATCTTGATGGCTATGGAAGCGAGGAGACCCATGACTTATATCTGTGTTCCATAGTGGATAGTTCGAGATTAACATGTTTCACTGCATTGCTACACTCAACACTAGACCAGCTGCAATCATGACGGAACAACTAGAAGAATGACACTACAAGTGCAGCAACATATTTCTCCTCTGACAGATGTGTGTGTAACAATTTCTCTCTCACCTGCAGAAGCACCAGCACCATCAACAAACAGCAAAGAAACCATCAATTGAAAAGCAGGTCAAATCTGCGGCTATATAATGTAGTCAAGGAAGACGCAACAGCACCTAAGAGGTTGCTTTCTGAATGAAAAATAGAGCGGGTTGTTGAATGTATGAGTTGGAACCGTAAATCTTGAACTTTTGTAAGCATCAATTGTAATGCCTCATTAAGATGGTATGCCTAGTAACTTAACCAAGGTGACAGACAACAACAACAACAACAGAACAGAAATGGCGAAGAAGAAGCATATCAAGCAAGAGACAAACCAAAACCAGCAAGAGAATCAGTACAACAAATACAACTACCTCAGTAAAAGTGAGATCCACATCTATATCAGCAGGAAAAGGGGTAAAACAGAATCAACCTAAAATGGTGATAACTGGTATGGGGCGGCAGTATAAAAATTAAGTCGTACTTTCTCTTTGTATTTGTCTAAATTCTGTTTCCACCCCCATATGTCCAATAAATAAAACATTATTCTTGCTGTCGCACTTATTGTTGCATTTATTGCTATTATTTTGGCCTGGCTCAGGTTCGGTTTTATTCCTGGTAAGAATTAGGTGTGTAGCGGGCGACTACATGTAACCAGAGATATGCACAATTTTCAACAGTCATTCAAGTGTTCAGAATCCTCCTGATAATCCTGGCTGTCCCTAAGAGACAAACGTTCACTAGGAGCTCTACCGGGTTTTCTATTTCAGTCATCTTCAGCGAGTTGTCTCTCCTTGCAATTCTACCTCTCCTCCTCCTCCTTCTTCTTCTTCTTCTTCTTCTTCTTCTTCTTCTTCTTCTTCTTCTTCTTCTTCTTCTTCTTCATCAACTTCTTTTTTTTTTCTTGTTGTTATTATTATCCTGAAAGATTCTCAGATATTACTTATTTACGGTTATATTTTACTGTAAAGCAGGCTATAACTAATCACCAAAGGTTTCAAGCAGTGCCTTCTCTTGTGGCTCAAATAGACAATACTCTTCTTAGAATGCGAGCTATATCCAACAATGCTGCCTTCTGGTTCATCTCGAGACTGACAGCGGCTCTAATATTCTTCATATGTTTTTCAAAGCCCTGGGGAATTGCTCCTAATGCTCCAATTACCACAGGTATCACCATTAATTTCCTTATGCTCCATAACTTTCCAATCTCGTCCCGCAGTGGCTAGTGTATCTCACTCATTTCTGTTTCTTTACGTTTTACCTTCGAATCTTCTGGTAGT
>NC_068983.1:127338885-127341385 GCF_001194135.2 Octopus bimaculoides | reverse complement strand
TCATAAGTTTAATAAATTTTTATTCCTGGTTGTGTTTAAAATGGTAGTTATTGTTGATGCTAATAGATATGGCTTTACTTTTTAAGAAGTTTGTGCTGCTGAGATTTGTAGTGGTGGAAGTGTTGAGTCCAACAGTATTTCTGTTCGGGATTTAGTCGTGCAACATTTTCTGAACGAGAGAACTATTTTGTAACATATAGTATGTTGAAGGTATGTTGGTGTAAAATATATAATACGGCAGGTGAATCTATTCTAAACCCAATATTACCATTGTCATACAATGTATGGTAGTCTACAAGAATATATATATATGAATATATATATATGTATATATATATATGTATGTGTGTGTGTGTGTGTGTGTGTGTGTGTGTATGTGTGTGTGCGTTTGTGTGCGTGTGCGAGGTGGTAGGTAATAATTTGGAACATATCATATATGAGTTTTAACAATTTTAACAATTATATACATCAAAAATCAAACCAAACCTGACATAAAAGTCATAACAAATTATATTAAAATAAATTTATATGTAGTGGAAACAAAATACACGAAATTGATTCAATTTCCTGATCAGAGATATTTGTAAAATTAATTCTTTCAAGGCGAGAAAAAAATTACGAAAAAGCATAATAAAATAAGATCTATATGAAAACAAATGGAAACTAAAAAAAAAAAATGATACGTGGAACAAGGTAAAAGCAAAAATAAAAAAAAAATATTACGACAACAAAACACCACAATAAAACACGAAATAAACTATTATGAAACAATTTTCACTAACAAAAAATAATCTCAATAATTTCTAAGTTGTTATGTTATGAAGAAATAATCATTATATTAGAACGTCAGATTACATGTCTGGTTATTGTATACATGATGTATTTAGAAAGGCGGTGGTGTTATTTTTGCTGACTGGGTTGGCGGATATGACGGAGGCAGCTGTGTTGTTGTTAGATGTGCTGCCGATGGTGGATGTGATTATGGTGGATGTGAAGGTGATGGTGGCAATACTGCTGGCGTACTATTATAATTTCTCTTGTTATACTACTGTCTTGCAGTCTTTTCAAATGGAATTCAATCTATCGGAAAACATAGCAGATGTATTCATTGGCAAGTTCCGACAATTCTTGTTGAAAACAAGAGTATATCAACAAATAAATAAATAGCTATTATGTGAATTAAAACATTTTCAAACAAGTGATTCTAAATATAAGCGTGTTAGTGTATACGTACATAAAAGCATACATACATAAAAATATAGACATACAGGCAGGCAAACATACTTACAGAGATACATATACACCTATGCACATAAACACAAGAGGCAAACAAAATAAAAACATACATATAATGCCTGAATATCTATATACCTGTTTATTTATATACACAGACAATCAGTTAAATGCACACACAAGATACATGTAAATATGTTGAATTAAAGCTTATATCAAATCCGTTTCTAAATAAAACTTCCTATTATATTTGTATATTTACATCTATTCGTGCGTCTATATATGTTTACACATATACTCGCACTCATGCACACACATATATCTCAATTCATGCCGATGTATGCGTGGATATATGCATGTATCTACGTACGTATCTATGTATGTATACACACACACACACACATATATATATATAGGTATGTATGTATGTGCATATGTATGTGTATACGTATATATTGCGCTTATAAGTAATTGTATGTGTTCGCGTATTATGTGTGTCTACAGGCATGTAATGCTTGTCGAACAAAATTATACGTCTGTAAGAAACAAAGTTACCGAATCTAAACAAAGAATTATTCAATCACTTGGAATTTACTTAGAGAAGCAAACCTAAGAATGTAGCGAAAGAAAATGGTATTTTTCACTTTTTTGTGAGTGAATGTTCCTAGATAATTAGCCTATCGAATATCTAGAGAGTTATTTAATATTGATTAACTGTCAATAGTGTTTCCTTTGTTTGTTGGAGATTTATTGAAGCTCTTCTGATAAAATTGACATGTTAATGATGGGAGTAACTATTGCGGTAGCTTTACTAGGAATCATTTAAGTATTAATATTAATATGAAAAGCAAGGAAAAAAAGCAATAATAACAGAAGAGCTATATAACAAAGAGAAAATAAGGAGATCGTCATAAGCAATATCAGCAACATTGATAATAATGATAATATCAGTGCCCAAATAACGATAAAACATTAAAAATAAGACATAAGATTATGAACTAGAAATACACAGACTAGAAGGAAAGGAGTAGCAGTTAAGAAGAAAAGTAAAGAAAAAAACACTGAAGATTCAGGGAAGAAGGATAGGAAGGAGCATACAAATACAATGTGAAAGAAATGGTTTCCTGCTTCTTCTGTCAGAAGTAAAATAAAGATAAATTACAACAGAATAGACATCAAAGAACTAAAAAGTCTGTCATATGTTATTGATACAATGATATATATATATATATATATATATATATATATATATATATATATATATATA
>NC_068983.1:127335959-127338875 GCF_001194135.2 Octopus bimaculoides | reverse complement strand
GTGTGTGTGTGTGTGTGTGTGTGTGTGTGTGTGTGTATGTGTGTGTGTATCACCTCCTATACGTACAATATATGTGTGCTCTGTGCGTGTGCATTCATACAAACATAGAGAAGTATATGCTAAACATGTGTGTAAATATTTCAGAAATATTTTGAAATTAATTCTTTATGAATAATGATTGAGCAGGAGGGCTCCACAATACAGGGAGTATATACCAGGTGCGTATAAATATGTTTACGTACATTTACACTGAAGAAATACTTGAAAATTCTTTTCAGCAATTCTGCGTACCGTGAATGGGCCGAGTGGCATTATTATTGCAAACACACTGTAGCTAAATTTGAAAAATTAATTTTATACCCCTGTCACTCCATCTAAAATAAAATAAATAAATATATAAATAAAATATTGCGAATTAAGTTTTAACTGGGTTTGCAAATAATATATGAGAGGAAATCATTACCATTATTGCATTGATCCATAATAATCAAGATTGCTTTGTGCTATTATTGATCCAAGTCATGTCTATCTTAATGGGATAGTTGTTTTGAAGTTTTGCTTTCGGATATGATAGTTCACAGAATAAAAAGTTGTTTACCATGACGTATCTAACCATCAATGGTTTCACTGGTATATCTTAAAGGAATTTGCCTTGATATACTTTGAATAGCATATAAGTATGCTACTATTTACTTTTATTTTTATATGTTCTGCCAATGGAGTGAGTACCGGATTCGATTCTACATCCAGGGCTGTTTTACTAGAATGTTAAACAACGTCAACAAGGTTTTTGTGCATGTTTATGAATTTGCATTCATTATTTGGAGATGGAGCATATTTGTACGTTTTGTCTCATCTATATACTGTTAGGCATTAGCATGTCGTATGATGTGCATATGTACTTAAATTAACACCTTTTGGAATTTTTTACAAAGTTTCACACTTCCATAGATGACGTGTACCTGATAAATTAGATTTCACCTTCCTGATTTTGAGAAGCGTAAACCTGTAACTGAGGCTGGGAAGCAAGCGTCTTACCACACTGCCACGCCTTTACTGTAAAGCAATAAGAAAACTGTTAAATGTACACACACACACATACAACATACACACACACACACACATACACACACACGCACATGCACACACACATACACACATATATATAAATATATCAATATTTATCCATGTATATATGCGAACGTCTGTGTGTGCGCTTGTGTAAGTGCTTGTGTGTTTCTGTTCGCTCGTACGTGTGTGTTTGTATGGATGTGCGTGTTAGGTTGCAAGTTGAAAGTGTCATTATGCTAATAAGAAACATACACACTAGGCTGATTTCTAATTTTTAGTATTAATCATCACTTTGTAAGGTATTTAACCAACTAAATATTCGAGTCTTTGATTAATTATTCAGTTAATCAATTAATTAGTTGAATGTGCCAAAGTCCTCCAGGTCAGCTTCACGTGTGAGATCTGAAACTGAACTGGAGTTAAGAGGTCAAGTATCTGAAGAAATCGCAAATGACAACGAAAGTACTTTAGCAAACACAACTGTTTGATTCATTAAACTAATAATTAATCAAATAATCGATTAGTTATTTTGATAAATAGGTAACTATTTTGGGGAATAATAATAAAGAAGTGAAATTGAACATGTACGTGTATCAATAATATCGGTTTCCAGACACGAGTTTCAATAACAAAATTAATATCTGTGTATATATATATATATATATATACAGGCACACATATATATATATACATGATATAAACGTACATACATCCAAACACATATACATACAGGCACACACACATATTTATCTATATTATCATTATTGTTTTTGCTTTACTTCTCAGAGCGATCGGTCTTATTTACTCTGGTTGATTCTGTAAGTGAGCACAGCAGCTTGTTCTCAGAGGTCTCACAGCATCTCTTTCCGCAGATAATAAGCTTTGATACTACTTTGAAAATTATCTTGGAATAATACATTCAGCAACCAAGTAACAATCTCAGTTTGTGGTTGTTTGTTCTGTTTGCATGACATTTTTGAATCCTCTCACGTATTTCTCGAACTTGGTTGTTAGTTCTCCGAGTACCCTACATCTACTGGGATGTAGGGCACTCATTCTTGCAATTTCGTCTTTTAATAACCTATATATTTAAATCTTTTCTAGGTCTTTGTCACCTCTGCGTGCATCTCCAGATGTTACAATGACTATTATTTGTGCATGCGAGTGTAGCTCCAGGTGTTATAATATCAATAACCTTGGTATGCGTTCACCCACAGGTATTATTATGAATATTATTAGTGAGTGAAAGAGCAGTACTTGCCATCAAAGTGAAACTTGAGCAAAATGTTCGAAACTCAGTATAACCATCATGACTACACGTTTCATAATGGTAAACCAGGCACATACATTACAAACATATGAGGATCACATCGGGCTCTCATACAAAGATAAACAACGCCATGACCTTGCATACAGCTCAAAGGGTTCTTCAATAAGGATTGTTTTAGGATGTTAAAAAACACCACACATGTTACCAGGGGATTATTATTGAAACTCCAAATAATTATTCTCAACACATGGCTATGATTCTTCCCCATTAGTGCTCGTGATCAGCAATGCTCATATCATCAACCACAAAGTGAGATGCTCAACTGGTGAAGATCAAACAACTGACATGCAATTCTGTCTTATCAAGCAAAATATTTACTATGGCCAACCTATTATACCAAGGCAAAACAACGTACATAATGACACTTCCAATCAGTTAAGATTATAAATTATGAGAGCAAGTACCAAGTGTTGCATCATGGCTTTCGCTATTATTATTATTATTATTATTATTATTATTATTATTATTATTATTATTATTATTATTATTATTATTATTATTATTATTATTATTAT
>NC_068983.1:127325613-127333132 GCF_001194135.2 Octopus bimaculoides | reverse complement strand
TTCTTGTTTGTATTTATCAGCTTCCTTAAATACTGAAAACAGTTTTTGTTTTGCTCGTGTTTTGTGGCTATTTGTATTAGTTTCCCTTGCTTCTGGAGTAGGTATTTTTGCAGTCCTATGGTGGTTATTTTATAATAGTTTTCTAGCTGTATAAACCCCTGCCACCTTCTGTGCGTTGTATATATAGCCTTTCTATGTCAGATATTGGGTGGAGCATCCTATATCCTGTCATTATTTTTCTTATTTTCCTGTCTATTTTACATAGTTCGTTTAGTGTCCAGTTAAGGATGTTGTAGCTGTAGCTTATAACTGGGACAGCTAAAGTGTTGATACCCATTATCTTGTTTTTAGCATTGAGCTCTGTTTTTAATATAGTACTCTATAGTACTCTTTCTTTATTTTTTCTTTCATTTGTGTATGTTGTATCCTATCTAGTTCATTGACTCATAAATACTTATATGGTTGGCTTTCGTCTAGTTCTCTTATTTCATTGGCTTTATCTAGTGTTATATTGCTACTTTTAACTAATTTTCCTCTTTTCAGTGTTGCTTTGGCACATTTTTGTAATCCGAATTTCATATCTATTTCCTTAGTAAAGCCGTGTACTGTCTGTAGTAGTGTTTCTAACTCTTTGTCGTTTTTTGCATATAATTTTATTATTATTATTATTATTATTATTATTATTATTATTATTATTATTATTATTACTATTCTGAAAGACTCTCGGACAGTCCTTAATTACCAATTATTCTTTACTTGAAAGCAGGCAATAACAAATTACCAAACGCTTCAAACAGTGCCTTCTACTGAGACTGAAACATACAATAACCTCCTTAGAATACGAGCTCTATCCAACAATGCTGCCTTCTGGATCATCTCGAGACTGACAGCAGATCCAATATTCTTAATATGTTTTCCAAAGCCCTCGGAAATAGCTCTTAATGTTATAATTACCACCGCTATCATTATTACTTTCTTCATACCCTATAACTTTCTTATCTCGTCCTGCATTGGATTGTATTTCTCGATCTTTTCTGTTTCCTTATATTTCATCTTCAAATCACCTGGTATTGCAACATCAATTACCTTTATTTATTTTTCGTCTTTATGGATGAGCACGATATATGGTCGTCTCGCCTCTATGGCTTGGTTGCACTGCCTTTTATAATCCCAGAGTATTTTGTAATGTGTGTTTTCCATTACTCCGTCAGCATTGTGTGCATACCATTGCTCAGCACTCTCGAGGTTTGCTTTCCCGCACAACAGCCAGTGGACATATCTGGCCACATTGCCATGTCTCTTCTTGTATTCACGTTGTGCGAGATTACAACAATCACTAATAATATGGCTTATACTTCCTCCCTTCTCAGAGCACATCCTAAACTGTGGTGAGTCTGTTATTTTATCAAATGTGATATTTGGAGTAGTTTGTTCTGAGAGATTGTTTTTGAGCACTGCACACTAATAGCTCAGTGGGCTCTTATAAGTCTCTTTTTTTGCAGCCATTGCCAGGTCCTAATCCAATCAATATCATCCTTATTCTTCAAGAACTGACAGTGCATTTTCTTGTCTTGCCAAACTTTCTTCATCTACTCTCTCTGATGTTTCTTAAATCGTGTTGGATCTACAGCTTCGTTCACTTTTAATCCCTGCATTTTCACTGCTTCAATCATTTCGTCTTTGCACCCCTTGACATGTAAACCAGGCTATTCTCCTCTTCCCTTACATAACCTTAACAACATACCAATTCCCGTCCTCTTTTCGAAAGTATTTCGAAAATTCCTAAGAGGTGTTGATTTTTGTATACATAATCTGATTTTTGATGTAAGTTTACCTTAATACCCACCATTTTAATCAGGATGATTTAAAATATGGAATGTTGTATATAAATTATCAACAAGCAAATATACTGCTAAAAGTGTGTTATGATATTGATGCCAGTATAGGAAATCGATTATACCTTTACTCTTCACATTTGTCCTCATGAAAGTACCAACATTTCATCATCAGCTTAGTTATCTATTAGTGCTTGATCTTTTTTGTAATTCTTTTACTGAAATGCTGATGAAGATGGAGAAACTTATCCACACCATACGGTAAACTGACATGAGTATCGACGTTGCCAAAGAATTACGTAATGAAATAGTAAATTTTCCAAAAGTATTCTTGTTTACATCTAATACTACAAGGAATGCTTTTTCGTCATTTCTTTTGACTCTGTTACAAACCAGAGAGTTCTGTACACAAAACCTCCATTTAATTCTATAACTGCTAGGCTTTACGTAATCGAAGATGCAATGTACTTTTAATTGAAGTTGAATAATTTTTATGTTCGTTTAGTATTATATAATAGTTTATGATTGTTGAACAATGGTCAAATACTTGAATAGTTTGTTGAAATATTAAGTGCAATCAGTTTCATATGTTACACATATGGAGCTTAATTTCTCACAGATAAACGGGTTTTCCTGGCACAGTTAACATAACATCAGTTTACTAAAAGTCCATTTCAATTCAATGGAATTTACATTAAAATGAAACGTTGTGGGAAATCTATTGACGAGATCTGTTGATTCCTCAAGTGTTTTGGAAGTGAACTCAGCGAATATGACTTAGAAAGTAAAGATTTCAAGTGATTTGCAAGGGCAAAGACATATATTGAAGCAAAGAATAGTAATAATGTTAAAAAACGCACAAAATAGTTTATAGAATTTCTAAGGGCTAGAATTGTATAGTTTCCTTTCAAATGTACGTAATTGACAGAATTGACAAATTCAATACAACTTACACATTTTTGAAATTTCTTGAAATTTCTTGCAGAGACTGGTTTCTTTGTGTGAAGATGTTAAGAAGATAGACGTGTGTGTAGAAATAGATTCATTTACATTTCATGTTAAAGTAACTGACTGCAAAGCAATCTAACTCAAATTGAGGAAACAGTGGTTGACTAATGTGCATTATGTACATTTGTCATCATTGTGTAGGTGTTTGTATTTCTAAGAAAAATACCAAATTGCAATATGTAGTTTCGTGTTTTCTCCTTTTTTTTAAAGACAAGATGTCATCATGTATGTATGATTATGGTGAATTTTAAGTTGATATATTTTAATTCATAAGTTGTTTTTAATATGTGATGAGCGGTTTTCAATAAATATATTGGTTGGAGAATACAAATCAAAATATGTAGGCAATATAAATTGGGTCCAGGTGTCAAAAGTTAAGGAGCGTACCATCTTTTGCTATTGTATTTATAATTTTATCGTTTATCTACTAGATTGTCTTACAGTCTTCAGTATTTTGTCTTTATCTACATCATATGATGTAAAATAATGAAAAGATAGACCTTACTTGCTCCATCCTTAAAATGGAAGAAGGAAATGTTGACTTGGTTACTCTCCAAGTTGATGCTTCAGGCGCTTGTCTTCTCTATATAATCTGATATTAATAACAATGGAATTCAAAGTGAAAGCTGCAAAAGTTTAACAAATGAACGCAACATAGATTGTTTTAAATGGAAAATGATTTGGAGATAGATATGCAGACTTTTCTATTTGATTAATCCAGATCAATTCTGGTTGAGTAAATCTGATTAAGTCCCCCCCCCCACTATTCCGACTATTTACTTACTCATCTACAGTGTAGTAATGATATATTATTCAATGTTTCGTTTTTGTCTTTTTTTCCTTAAGACTGCAGAGAATATTTGAAAGAGAGATCTGACTGCTATTTCTAGCAGGTTAAGGAATCACTTGATAGCCCCTTCATCAACACATAGGTGGTTTCAAGTGGAATATATTGAAGAAAGCTGGAGGGTATATCAGCCGAAACGTTGTGTTAACAACAAACAAGATGAGGACAAATATCGGTCGAATCTAAATAATGTAAATAAAATACAGAATTCCTCATCTCTTAAATATAGAACTGTAAATATTCTTTATTGGTAAATAGCAAGAACTGAGCCTTTTCGGTGTTTGACCAGGGTCGAGTATAATCTGTTTATATACTTTCACTTGTTGAAATAGCCTCACATAACGCATGCATTTACTTATCGTATCTTCAATCGAAACATTTGTTTCTAAAATATAGACAACTACAGCTAAAAAATAACTGAAAGGAAAAGAATGAAAAGGATTCTTTTACAAAAAATGAACATGTACGGCATATAATATATGACCTCCGCTAAAATAATTGCATTGATGTCACTTCAATAACAATTGCTCAAAAAGAAATGAGCTGCGTAATATCTTGCATGGCGCTGTCCTTACATGATTCCAACTTCCATTTCATTTTCGAACAATTTCAATCCAGGTAAGACTGTCCAAAGCTCTGGCAATAGGTAAGGCATTGGGACAGGTATTTAAAAAAATTGTACAGGATAAACACTTAATATATATAAGCGATTATTATAGATTTAATTAATTTTGTTTTTGTTTCATTAAACTTTAAAACACATCATATTTTACAAGCAGATAAATAAGCAATATCATAAAATATGAAGAAAAGTTTCTAATCTCCTTGTTTATGTTCAATATACTTACATATGTGCTGATTTATACCGTGGAATTGCTTCTGAACCTTCATGTATTAATAATGATAAAATTAAAAGAGTACTGTATGTGATTATTAAATTTCGATCATTAGAAATGTCAGTTTGTAATCCAATTATACGTAAAAGGTAAATGACAAAGTGTTGGGAGAATGTATGAGGTGCTGAAATAGTAACGTACCAACACAAAAAAAGGGTTACTGCAAAACCAGCGAAAACCTAAATGTTTGTTGAGAAGAATCTCAGGAAATTATCTCTTTCAAAATAAAATAAAAAGTTTTTTTTTTTTTAAATAAATGTGAGGAATGTGATATAGAAAATATATTCGTAACGTTAAAAAAATGACAGTGGATTTTTGATAAGGATGGAAAGTGAGCAAATTCGTCCAATTCGAAACTGCATATTAAATTAGAAAGTAGGAAATGGTTCAGAAACCGATAAAAATCAAGAACAAAAGATCAGGAAAACACCTATTTCGACAAACTAAACGGTTATTGGATTAAGAATTCAAAGGCAATACGTCTAAAAACGGCTCATGCGTTTCTTAAACGCCTTTACTCTTGTTATGTCTTATTAGCTAAAGCAACAGCGTATATATTGAAAAGCAAAACAATAGGAAGCGAAGTCGCTAGTTATCGAAGTAACACTTATGTGCAAGCAATGTAAAGACAACTGACTAGCATGACCTCTGATAAAATTTCCCAACATTAGAATCTCAACATTCCTTAGCCAGACAATTTCGTTCTTAAAGCAGAAGAAAAGAAAACCAATTTCTTATTAAAAGAAACGATTTGAAATTGTGAAGGAGGTAATGCGGTTTCAGTTTAAATTTCGTGTTGATTGTGAAGAGCTTAAATACTTCCATCACCAAATGCTTAGTGATATTATAAATTATTCTGGGAATAGTACGAAGTCTGTTAGACGGATCCCAGATCTTTAGAAAATACAGAGAAAAAGGTATTAGAATGAATTCAAGTTTGTCAGCTACCAACATCACAAGTTGTGATCATTATCATTCTTATGAAAATCTAAAATACGGTATGAATTAGAAAATCTGTCCAACCACTTCAAAGATTTTTTGAATTTTTAAGGGGAATTATTTTTAAATATAACAAGTATGGAGCTTCATTTATCACTGATTATTTGTTTTAATTTCTGGTTCAGTAATCATTATTTTAATGAATATTCTTTTTAATTTGAATGAACGTTATATAAAACTGAAACGTTGTAGATAAATTATGATGTGGATTAGCTGTTTAGAAAGTGAACTCAGCATATTTCAACGTGACTGAGAACGTAAAGATTTAAGAGATTCCTCAGGATAAAGAAATCTAACGAATTAACCAACTGTAAGAATGCTGAAGAACAGGCAAAATATTTTATAGAATTTCTAAGGGCTACAGTTGAAGAGATTTCTCTCAAATAAATGTAATTCGCAGAATCGACAAAATCAATGCAACTTATGAAATCCTGCTGAAACATATTTTACTGTTTCCATGTTCGATGTAATTATAGCTTTGAATATAAAAAGTCATTGGGTACTTAAATCCATTGTTATGTTGAAGAAAAATATTATTACATTTACAGAAATTTTAGTAGAACTCAAGTATGAACATGGAGGAGAAAACCTTAGATTGTGAAACTATGCCATATGAATCTAAATTTTTGAAAATTTTACTGCTCTAAATATTTTTCCAAAAATATTCGTGACCGACTTTAGAAAAAATCTATGGAATGTATTATCCTCTATAGGATTTTATATCATTATAATGTATAAAATGTAAGAAGCAGTAATATAAAATCTAATGGGGAAAATATAACGGGTTATCAGTTTCCCCTCACTCATAGGGCAACCAATTCCAGAAACCAGAAAGTTTATTTTGCTATTTTTAAACATTTGTCTGGTGATCCTAATTTTGTGAATGTATTTTAATATACAAAGATATTATATAATTCTACTTCTAATTTTATTAATGCATGATGACAAACAGACAAAATTTATCTAAGCATTTGCCGGAAACCAAAGTAGATGTATACGTGTTACATTTCAATCAGAAAATTATTTACAAATTGAAAATCATGTTGACCCTTAGGGCAGAAAATATTTGCCACCACTACACTTCCAGAGATATTTCATGATATGAACGTCGTCATTGCACATGTTCATTCGACTGCTGCACAAATGATTCACTGGTTCTAAAAGTAAAATACATACGTACATTAAAGTGACAGTCCAATAAAAAAAATATTTTACAAAATACAATTGTCTGACACTCAGAGCTGCAAAATCTGCCATCACTGCTCTGCTCTAGATATTTCATAATTTCAGTACAAGGTTATTTCTATTTTAAATACGCTTGGGACATATTCGAACCCGTAATAAACCCATTCACTGTGTTTTCTTACGGACACAATTTTCTGCTTGTAAACGGATAGTGTAATTACGCCTAAAATCAGCTCTCACTCCCACCGATCTACACGGTGATGAAAGTGTTTCGGAATGGTTAAACACTGGGAATGATTTTCGAATATGACCCATGCATATTTGAACTGGTAATGATCCTGTATTGCTACATATCAATGCCTAGCGCTGCCAACACATAATTTTATAATCTGAATTAATAAAATGGAAATAGTAAGAAGCTTTTATGGCAATACATTTATAAATTTGTACTTAAAGGATAATAAAACACCAGCAACCGTCCAGAGAATACAGTAAAATATCATAATATATATATATATGCACCTATACATACAGGTGGATGTCGGTATGCACATACCTGTACGTATATATGCATATACTCATTTACTTTTGTTTTTACATGATTGAACGCAGCGTCTCACAAAAATTGTAAGTAGTTCGTAAACTTATCCTCCGACGCTACTCTATCTCTTTCTCTTTCCTTTCTCCCCCCCTCGTTCTTCCTCTGTACTACTACGTATCTCGCCTTACCCCTCTTGTTCTTCCTCTGT
>NC_068983.1:127315508-127322247 GCF_001194135.2 Octopus bimaculoides | reverse complement strand
ATATATATATATATATATATATATATATATATATATATATATATATATATATATATATATATAAATATATATATATGATAGATACATATATACACACATGCATGCATACATGTATACATATATATGTATATACGTTGGAGTACCTAAAAACCCCGGAATGTTGCAATGCTATTCTATCCACTTTGTTTTATATGTTTACACTTTTATCAATTTTCCATTTGAATCAATCCATCAGTCCAGGCGCGTCTTCCACTTTCCGAAGCAGTGCTGGAAGTCTTGCGAAGTGGCTCATTTTAAAACCTCCGTCGTATTTTTTTTTCTTTGCTTTTCTTCACTTCTTCCACATTTTCTAGACCGTACTACCAGCTATCATTATCAGTGATGAGCTTTCAGAAAAGGTTCGGATCACATTCCAAATGTACACGACACGCATTCAGTTGTGACTGCTTTTGATCTATCGTGAGCAGGAGCTTCGTTAGCAGGAGCTGCAGGACACAGTAGTCCCATCAATACGTTCCTCGAGATCAGCTCATAAAGTTTCATGTTCTAGTTGTTTTATTCGTTCGGATGGTCGGCAGTCGTCTTCATTCTAAAATTTTAATTCTGCTTGTTTACCTCTAGTTCATTTATGAATGTGTGCGTGTGTGTGCGTGTGTTTGTAATAATATGAATACACTCTTCTTTCCATATATATATTCCACTTTAAACTTCCTTGTTGCTCCTACACCTATATTGGTCTTTGTTTATATATATATATATATATATATATATATATATATATATATATATATATATATATGGCTGTGCGGTAAGTAGCTTGCTTACCGGTCTGTTTGTTGGACGTGCTTTTGTTTATCGTTGTTGAACATTGTTGAAAAGTTGAACTTCTTAAATCCGTTGTAGGATTAATAATTGCGCCCCACCCCCACTGGTGTGGGATTTGAACTGCTGTCCTCATTAAGAAGAAAAACACATATAGGTTTCCCGTTTTTAGCGGATTTCGAATTTATTTTTCTGTGTAGAATTTATTTCGACCGTTGTAGGCCTTATTCTTCCGCCCCTCCCCGTAGTGGGGGTGGGTTTTGAACTGTTGTCCTCAGTAAGACGGGAAAAACATATTATACATTTCCCGCTTCTGGGGATTTCTAATTTATTTGTGTGTAAAATTAATTTCTGAAAACGAAGGAGGTAGTGCTTCTGCCAACGTCTATCGGGAGACGAACTTCTCGTGTAAAGGTGACAGAGGTATCACCTGATATTGATGCAAGGGAGGTGATGGCCGCCCTGTTGTATAACAGGAAGGATAAAATCAATTTCCTTCATATCACATGCTCTGCCTCACAAAATTGGCTCCAGCAGAGCATTTCTTCCAGTATTCAGCGGACTCAGGAAGATATTGAAATGCTTCCAGAAAGGGTGCTCTAGGGTGAGGATATTATACTCAAAATACAAGTAGAGGCCAAAAGGCCCACGTGCTACGAATGTGGCTAAAATGGTCACATTCGTGTAGCCTTTGAACAATGGAAGAAAAAGGAGACCCCAAACCCGCACACATATCAGCCCCCATAGAAACATCAATTGCCACTCCCCATCTGTGGCGCCCGGCCCCATACACGATAACCAAAAATGCCATGCACAAACCTGTCCCGACAACATCAAACACACCCATTCCCCTCTAATTTGGCACCAGAATATGTAACTCTTCCAGATGAGGTTGTCGAGGGGAAGTTCACAGTAGTTCGGAAACGAACACATGCACCATCCCCATCCATATCCTCCACAAAAGAAAAAGAAATGAAAGCATCACAGCACAAATAAGGAAAAGCTGCCGCCTCATGAATTTTACAAAAGTATGCCAGGCTTGCTCGGGCACCTGCTGACCAGCGTCTACGACAATTGGCAGCAGAATGGGGAGATTCGCAAGTGTGCGAGCCGGGGGTGGTGACGTTGATCAGGAAGTACGCTAACAAGGGGGATAAATATGCAATTTCAGACCCATAACTCTGCTGAATACAGGGTTAAAGATTTTGTCCAAGGTGCTTGCGAAAAGGTTGGTTCGGGTCGTGGAGAGACTTGTAGCGGAAGCGCAAACGTGTGCTATCCCGGGCAGGACGATCCACGACAATCTCCACCTTAAACGCTACTCCTTAGAGAGTGTGGGGAAGTTTTCTGGCGCAAGGGGAGAACTGGTTCATTTAGACCAGTCTAAGGAATTTGCTAGGGTCGACCATCGGTAGTTGGACGCGGTCCTCGAGAACGCTGGCCTGGGACCGACCTTCCGCGGTTGGGTTACTGAGTTGTACAGCGACATCGAGTCTGTCGTAAAAGTGAATAGTTTTCTTTCGAAGCCATTAAGGATCGAGCACTCCGTACGTCAGAGGTGTCACCTGTCTCCGCTTTTGTATGTGTTGGATCTTGAGCCATTACTGCGGAGGTTGGAGGCACTAGGAGGCGCTCCGCATGACCCATCGTGTAAAAGAGGAGCTACGGTGTATGCGTATGACATTTCCATCAACGAGGTGGATGAGGTCCAGCTTTCAGTGGTGGAAGTTACGAGGTGGTGGCAAGTGCAAAGGTTGACAAGGACAATTCGGTCGGTTTGCAACTCGGCACCTGGTGGGGCAAGTCTATGCCGTCCAATAACATCGTTGGCCATTGGACGGAAGGTGCGGTTAAGCTGCTTGGAGTCTAGTTTGGTCCCGGCCTCTTCCAGACAGAGAGAAATTGGAGTGAGGTGACCAGCAAGGTGACTGCTCTAACCCCGACCTGATCTGGGCGGGCGTTATCCTAACTAGGAGCGGCGGAGGTGGTGCAGATATTTATAGCATCAGTCATCACATACCGTCTTACCGTGGTGCTCTGCCCCTATTTGTGAATGAATAAGTTGGAGAGAATCTTTTCCCGCTTTTTGTGAAAGGGAAAGCCACTTGTGAAACGCTCTGTCTGCTGCCAGAAACCACTAAAAGACGGAGTAGGGATGCCTTGACTGAGGATGCGTAAACTCGCGTTAAAGTTGAGGCACCTCTGGCTTTACCTGGACGGAGAACAGGTGTGGTCAGCGCACGTTCGGTTCTACCTTCCGCAGTTAACGTCCTTAACAGATATTGGTAAATGGATCAAGCACAAACCTAGGCTGGGGCACTTGCAAGTGGGGTGCCGTCAGGCATTTCAGCTATTCTCTCGGGCGGACAATGCTCGCAATAGGAGTTCTACCACGGATTTTTGCAGCGGGTTGGTGGAATTTATGTCCGAAGACGCCTTGGAGAAGACGCTGAACTCCGATGAAAATCAGTTGATCAACTAGTTTAGGAGAGCTTTAGGGCCGGGGTATCTGGACAATTACCAAAAATCCCTGGCTTGGCAGTGCTTCCGTTCGGCGTTATCTGTTCATGATATACTGTCAAGGCATGGAAGTGCTTTGTTGCCGACATGTCCGAGGTGCGGGCAGGACAGGGAACCGTATTGTAGCCTTTCGACGGAATAAGAACGTAAAATAATTATTGAACTCTATATCTGAATCCAAGAAAGCGAACATTGGAGTATCTACCCGCTGTACCTTAAAGAACAGCCGCAAGAGAGGTAAGCCCTGTTCATTGTGCAACAACATGAGTGAAGTGAATTCCATCAAAAATCATAATAGAAATGTTATGATTTACACAGAAGGGAGAACCTTCAAAGATTCCCATTTAGTGTACGCTGCAGAATGCACGAAACACAACTTGATTTATGTTGGTTGTACAACGGAACAATTAAACAAAAGCTTGAATGGGACAGGTTCGACGTCAGGCACAAGAACAGTAGTTCAACAGAACTTGCTGTACATTTCGTTTCAAGCGGCTGCAATTTTGAAGAAGATTTGAAAGTGCACATTCTCAAAAAATATTCTGAATGTAGCCCACTTTCACTTCTCAGAATGTATGAGGAGAAATATGTTTGCGGGTTATTGACATCACGCCCTGGTGGAAGGAATAAGATGACAGGAGAATATCATCAAATTTATACAAAACTGTTTGATTGAATATTCTTCTTTCTCTCTTTTTTTCTTTTCTTTTTCTGTCGTCTTCCTTTTTCTATTTTTTTCTTTCTTTCTGCTTGTTAAAAAACTGACAAAAACTGATGATGTCATTCCATCAACGTATGGACGCTGGTTATTCTCGTTCATAGGAGTTCTGAAATTTTGAATTTTTAATCACCTTTTGTTTTGAACTTGAGTAAGACAGACGTGCTATCGAAATATTGTTCAAAGAATAAAATATCTACACAATCGAATCGCACTCTTCGTCTTGACTATTTACCTTCGTGTAGAGTTACGTCACTCTTTTTTTAAAAATATGAGAATAATAATAAGAATAATAATAAGAATAATAATAAGAATAATAATAATAATAAGAGCATCACAGCAAACCACAGCACATACCCAAGGCACACAGAGCTGCGCTCGGTAGTGAAGTGAAAGCACGTTATAAAAATAAAACTACTGAATAATAATAATAAACATGATAATAATAATAATAATAATAATAATAATAATAATAATAATAAATACCCGGATGCAGTACCAGGCAGTGGATTTTATGGCTTTTGATCTTAACTGATAGGTGTGTTATCATGTACATTGTTTTGTCATGGTGTACAAAGATGGGCTACATAAAATATTCTACTCAATACCACAGATTTGTTTGTCAGTTGTTTCACCTTAACCAGTTGAGCATATCCCTTGGTGGCTGACGATATGTGCATCTCTGATCATGAGCAGAATTTGTGGGGGTGTATCATTGCCATGTGTTGAGAAGAATTCTTTGGGGTTTAAATAAGTCACCTTTGGAAATATGGGTGTTTTGCTCAACATCCTTAAAGAAACCTTATTCAGGGACCTTTTGAATGGGATAGGCAACTCGACCTGAAGAAAATTCTAACTGCGAGACCATGCGCTGTTTATTTTGATATGAGGTCACCATGTCCCGCACGTATGGTTGTGATGCATGTACCTGGTGTACCCATCTCGGACGGGTAGTCATGATTGGTATAATGGACTTCGTATATTTTACCCCAGTGTCACTTTGATGGCATGCACGGCTCTATCACTCAATAATAATAAGATTAGTAATTATAATTATTATTAGTAGCAGTAGGTGCAGCAGCAGCAGCAGCAGTAGTAGTAGTAGTAGTAGTTGCAACAGCAACAGCAGCAGCAGCAGCGGCAGCAGCAGTAGTAGTAGTAGTAGTAGTAGTAGTAGTGGTAACAGCAGTAGTAGTAGTCCTTCACTTGTATAGTAGTATCTTGTGAACACTAGATTGCTTAATTGACACCCTACGAATTATATAGTCTCATATACCCATGGTCGCTAAATCCCACAGGAGTTCCCAAGTTTGTTTTTCCAGGGCTTTCTCTGTATTGTGCTGATAGTATACCTTAGTAGTTGGAAGACCATATTTTTTGCATTAAAGTCCAATGAAGATGAAATGACACTTCATCGTGACGCCTTTTATATTTTCTATGCAAGCTTGTCACAGACATTGACAATTTCCTGACATTGTCTATACTCGTGTGTACTCTTATTACCAAATTGTTTGGTAGCTTCCACTCCCTGTATGTTGCAAAACTATACATGAAAACTAAAGAATAACAATGGAGCATATACACACCACTGCATAAAAAATAACATATTATATCCTGTCATAATTAACTAATTAAAAATCATTGGTAATGTTGTATTTGTGAATTCAGATACATAACTAAACATTAGAGTAATCAATATATTATAGATACCGGGCTATAGAACTTTTCATCTGTTGTGTAATTTGGTTTAAGTATAAAAAACAAAGTAATCAGTTTGTATTGTCTGAAAGCGTGCTTATCATACCTAGAAACCAGACTGTACTTGCTTAATCCGCAATTTCAAAAAGAAAAACAATTCAATAGAAAGGAACATTGCTATTGTCTCTCTATTCTCCCACTTTCTGCCTTTCTTTCTGTAGTATATATTATGCACACAATTTATATATGTACGTGTTTGTGTGTGTGTGTATATTGAGATACATTTACATAGTCATAGACATTTATGTTTTAATCGATATCGAACTAAATACAAAACTACATGTATCGTATTTGCATTAACTATATTTAATTTTTTATTTAGCTTTACCCTGTTGAGGTAATTGGCCAATTAAAACAATTTGTATTGTGGAGACAATGTAAATTGAAAGAAATTCACTAAGGTCTAAAGCTAAAGAAACAAAACCTAACAACAATGAGCAAGTTCCAAAAGCTAACAAAAACAGGAATAATTAAACGAAACAAGAATGGAAAGTTTTGGAAATAAATGAAAATAAACTAGCTAAATAGTACACACAGATTCCAAAAGTGTTGTTTTTATAGCGTCTATTCGTTTTTATTTTATGTTGTGCTTTCACACGGAATCGATATAAAGTCAAAGGAACAAATAATTGGCAGATTTATTTCGTGGTAATTGATTGAGGAATAAAGTTCATGGAATAAACTACAATCTGTATTTAGAAACGTTTGTCTTATAATTGGTATAAAAAAGGTATATAAAGAAAGGTATTAAGTTAAAAATAACAATTTGCAGTCTAACAATACTAATTGGAAGAGATAGATGCTGCTTTCTTCAACTGACACATGATATATGTGAGTGTGTGTGTGTCAGTGTGTGTGTGTATACATGCAAACATACACACACACACAGATATATATATATATATATATATATATATATAT
>NC_068983.1:127312962-127315457 GCF_001194135.2 Octopus bimaculoides | reverse complement strand
TATATATATGAATATAATATATATAAGCATATATGCATATGTGTATACATACACTCACATATACATTTGTGTGTATATATATATATATATATATATATATATATTTATATATATATTATACTTACATAATACGTGTATGTGTGTATGAGTGTTTGCACGGGCGTGTATATATGTCTGGTTTGTGTATCTGAAAGTAAATAATTTACTTTGCTGTTTCCTTATAAACATCTATCGACCTTACAATACTACAATGTAACACGAGATTATAAACTCTGCGTCACACTTGTATTTTCTAAATTGACTTTCGTTCAGATCTCTTTCCAAATTGGGAATCGTTTTAATTGCCAAATCACCTTCATAGGAGTCGAGGTACTCGTTTTACCATGTGTCATCAAGTTGGCATACTACCTTTCATTGACTTTTTGAAAACTGTGAATATGTACTATATTCCATCCCAAAATTCTCACGTCATCACATACCCTACTGATTAAACAATCGTAGCCATGCTTCCAATATTTAAAATCCTCTTACATATATGCCATCACATAGGTATCATAAAAGAGGGTAACATCAAATATTGAAGATGTCTTTGTTACGCAAATAGCGTGAGTTAGAGAAGTTTCTTTTTGGCTCTAGCAAGTATGCCTGAATCCGCGATATATTAATGCAAGTATCGTGAGCGCGCCTAATCACAGGTGTATTGGTATAGTCGTATCTGTTAGTTTAGGCTGTCTACAGTAACAATTCGGAATTGCTACTGTAGACACCCTAAAATAACTAAAACAACATTTACTCCATGACACACATTTTTTATCAATCTAAATGAATTAGAAAACTTCTTTTTTTTCATTGAAACTTTATGGAGATATATAGACTAGGTCTCATTACCATCCGTTCACGTTTACACCGGAGCAGTGTATATATACTATGGTCAGCTGAACGATTCATTGGCTGACCAAGTTACTTTCAATGAATGAGAGCGAACAGGGTCTATATTTCAACAAACCTCGTCAATCGATGTTGCAGTATCTGGAACCCGTTGGTGCTTAAAAAAAGGTTATCAACAACAGATTTGACGCGTTCGTTTCTGAGATACTGGTTATAAGCGAAGTATTGTTTCATGATGGGCAACAAACCTTAGTCTAATGGAAGAAATCAAGATAATATGAAGTGTGATCAACCAATTCAAATCCATACGGTGGCTATTTAAACCAAGTGTTTCTGTGCTGGGGCATTATCCTCATGAAACAAGACAACTTTCCAGAAATATCCTGGGCGTTTTGGCCTTGATAAGCCTTTCGTAACTGCCTCATCAAGTTGGCCTTTTGAAAATTGTGAATATTTACTATCTTGCATCCCCAAAGTCTCACATCATCACATACCCTAGAGATAAGACCGTAGCATTATTTGGAGCAGGTGAGGAGGTGTGTCTCTTCTGAATGAAGTGTTTCTACTGAATGGATTGGATTGTCTCTACATCTCCGGCTCAAATTTCTGGACCCAATGCTTATCCAGGGTTATGTAACGTTCAGGGAAATCAACTGAATCTGTCTCAAAAAATGTCTCAAAATATTATTCTGTGATGTAAACGGCTGGTGTACTTTTTTTCAGGTGTCTCACGTAGCACTCTCCGAACAGAAATCTGTGTCATGCCAGATTTATTGTGTAAATTATTCTGTATTCTCTCACGAGTATGCTAATAGCATTAGCTATTTTATTTATAGTCAATCGTTTGTCATCCATCAATCTGTGGCGAAATCGATCGATGGTTTCCGCGGCAGGGGCAATTGCAGAACGTCTAGAATATTGTTCATGCTCCAGATTCTCCCTTCCTCTCCGAAGCTGAGCTGACCCATTTTCACTGTTGATAAAGCTGCAGTTCGATCCCGTTATGCATGAACTGTGTTGGAATGAAAATCCTTTCGGTCAACTCTCCTTTTCCGCAGGTACTTGATATCACCACGATGACAGATTTAGTCGAACTTCAAGGTAAATCACTACTAGTTACATTTGAACTGCCAGATTTCAGTTTACCGGGAAAGAAACAATGCAGTCATTAATAAGAGAGATGAAAATAATGCATGCAAGACTTCCAACTTTAGCATCACTCATTCATATTGGGCCAATGAATGTTTCTGGGTTCCCTTGCTTATGCGCCAATTTCATTATATGAATACCCGGATACAGTTTGAGATTCATGTAAATTGTATAACCATAGAATGACGGAAAATGAGTATCCGATAACATTAACCATTTAGCAAACATTTGGATAAACATTACCATTACGAAAGCTGTTATAAACATCTTTGAAACCTTATCACGAATCTCTTCTTCACAGGCAATAATTTTTAAATGTTTTATTTCATGTTACAAATATGTATGTCATTAATTTCAATAGCATAACTCCAGTTAGAATTCCTTATTACATAGTCTATATGAAATTAGATATGTTGATTTATGGCGCTATAATTACTGAGGTATTTCTATATTGCGGA
>NC_068983.1:127300462-127310462 GCF_001194135.2 Octopus bimaculoides | reverse complement strand
GTCTCTAAAAAAGAATTATAATGTCAATTACCTATTTCTTACTCGCAAATGCAGGGGAAAACCACATGAATGCAGAAATTTCCTGTGTAAAAAATCGCGTTGTGAAAGTATCATCAGCATATTCTAAATAAACAATATTACATTTTATATACTTCCCTTTACCCCAGTTTAACTCGAAACATATTCAAACATATAAAGTCATAAATGTATATGAACGTATATAACCTGACGGTTTTGCCTATTTCTGCTTCTCTGCAAATGGCTATTTGATTGCACATAATAGTTATTTAGAGTTAGCGTTCATGTTCTACTCTGGTGTTGTTATGTAAAACCTAAAAGAGATTTACAACTAAACTTTTATGAAACAAAACAGCGTGTGTAAGCTATGTTCTCATGGTTTATGACCCACATTGTTGGACGCCTAACAATCCATATCTACGAATGTGTTATAGTTCTGACACCATAGGCATTTTCACTAGAATGAAATTATATTTATAACAATCTTCTCATAGCCAGATACGATATATATATATATATATATATATATATATATATATATATATATATATATATATATATATACATATATACACACAAGAGGGTGCTGAAAAATTACTGGCTTTAAGGGTATCGAGAAATGCCTGGTTGGAAGCCCGAAATTTTGAGTTCTCTTACATGATTGAGAAAAGCTGAAGGACCGCTGCAATAAGTGTATGAATCTGAGAGCGTAGAATGCACCATTATAACATCATTCACGGATACTCTCGTATTTGTTTTTACCCAAACCCAAAAACTTTTCACCAGCTCTTGGAATATGTGTACTTGAGTGTGTGTGCATGTGTTTGTATTTGTGTGCGTGTGTGTGCGAGCTTTAGTGTATGAAAGTGGGCTTCTGTGTTTCTGGGAGCGTGTTCTTTGTGGAAGAAATACAATTAGTCATATGTATAGAATGTATCGTTCCTTAGATTACTTAAGGATATATATTCATTGCAAAATGTCTCCGAAGTTACCAGTATTAAGTTATGCGATGTCCGATGTGATTTTTGCGAGACAGCTGTATGTCATTTGATGACTGCCTTTACATATGTGTATTTGAGGCGCAATATCCCAGTGGTTAGGACAGCGGACTCGCGGTCATAGGATCTCGGTTTCGATTCCCAGACCGGGCGTTGTGAGTGTTAATTGAGCGAAAACACTTAAAGCTCCACGAGGCCAAGGAATAGTGGCGGACACTGCCGTACTCTTTCACCACAACTTTTTCGCACTTATTTTTCTTGTTTCTCTCGTACCTTTTGTTTTAAAGGGCCAGCCTTGTCACACTCTGTCGTGCTGAATTTTCTCGAGAACTACATTAAGGGTACACGTGTCTGTGGAGTGTTCAGCAACTTAGACGTCACTTCTACGAGCAGAGTTTTCTGTTGATTGGATCAACGGAACCCTCGTCACCGTGACCGACGTAGTGCCGTAGTATATATATATATATATATATATCAAAGGAAGCACATAAATGTGAAAGAAGGTGGGAAAAGACAGTACTAGAATACCGGAGGTGGAGTAATATGCTATATTATAAAGCTGGAAAGGTATCACAAAAATATAACAATAAACTGCTGCTCTTAGTTTCACGTTCTCGCTCGTCGAACAGTTTAGATTAAGAATCTCAATTTAAACTCAGTTTATAGTAATATTTTTTGTGATATATATATATTCTCGTTCTTCCTCTTTACTACTACGTATCTCGCTTTACCCCCACGTACTTCCTCTCTTTCTCTTTTCCTCTCGTTGCTCACCTATTCTTCTACTTCCTCCCTTTCTTTCTCCATCTACCACTCTCTCTCTCTTCCCCTTACACCGGCATGGTCACATGCTTCCGGTCAATAATCATTTTCTTCCTTGGCTATCGCCGAGCAAACACGCGCAACTACTTCGTCCCTTTCAAGTTCGTGTCTCACAGGGTTCATACACAAATAATTTTTCTCGTCTGGCCGTAAAGCCTTTTCTGTTTGTTTTCTTGTCTTGTTTTTTGTCCGCCACAACATTCCTCCATGGCAAGATTTAATTTGTGTATACAAATTTAATTTGCGGTCCATGGGAAGAGCTGTTTTAACGATGCGTCCTGCCCAGCTCTTCGAAACGCCGGTGTTAAAACGGGGTTAGCTGATGAAGTAGAATGTTCTCGATGTGACTTGTGTGTTTTCTCATTTACGTTCTGTTTGCAATGTCCTGTACCCAGATATGCACCTATACATACAGGTGGATGTCGGTACGCACATACCTGTACGTATATATGCATATACTCATTTACTATTTGTTATATATATATATATATATATATATATATATATATACTCAAATATGCATGCGCGCGCGCGTGTGTATGTGTGTGTGATTATGCTCTTTTCATCTGTCGAGGAACTTTTAATCATATGCAGAACGCTTCTCATACAACTATCTATTGCACTAGTAAAGTAAGGTCAGTCTACATAATTAAGTTTTGAAACAATGTCTCAAATGTCATATACCATGATGATGACATAATCTTCTGTCCTTTTTTGAAGTGAACTACACCACAATCAATGTGTGGCCAAACAATATCACTACTAAGTTTAAAACAACAGCAGTATAAGTATATTTCATAGACGCATTTTACGCGTTTAAGCTGTAATGGTAACGTAATATTTAGTCACTCAGTTTCCTTCTGTTTATTCACATAAAACACTGATTCTGCTGACAATACGTATCCCCATAAATACATAGTATAGAAAGTATTACCTGATTTATCCATAATCCTGGAATGCCAACATTTTCAATTACGTTATTTTCTGGCGAGGATATTCAATTGATATTCATATAAGACGCGTGCGGCTTGTATTATATTGCATATTGAAATTACTTGGTATTGTATTGGGTATTCTCGTAGCAACAATGAAAATATTCTGCATGAATCTGTAAATAATTTAATGGATATATTAGTTATTGGTCATATGGTTAAATATTCAGGCGATGATATATACCTACATAACATATTACAAAACATATCATCAAATAGTTTGACGCCAGACAAAAATTTCTTGCAAACCATAAAATCAGTTTACATTTTGTGATATTTATGAAACGAAAATATATTACATACTGCTCTTTTCTGTGCAGATATTTTCAATTATATTTCATTTTATACCAAAATGTTGGCTCTTGGCGTTTCATTCTAAATTCTAAACTGACAGAGTGATGCTATATTTTAAATGTAGTGCTAACATTGTATAACTTATTTATTTATTAGCTGTGTTGAATTCTGTTGTGATCATTTTTGTAAAACAGAGATTGATTTGAGAATGATTTTGACTCGTATCTGTAGTTGGAATATTTCTATATATTGCATATCACGATCGTTGGATATAGTCAGCATCGATAATGTTTCTTAACGATTCTTCCATCACCACTTCAACAATTTTCGGCTGAAGAGGCCCTAATAATTCTAAAACACTTGCACTGATGATAACTTTTAAATATAATTATCCTACTCGATGTTTAATATGCATGTTTCATATATCGCATTATTTTAATGTATTTTTCATTGTAGTATTCGTGGTATTAAATATCTTTGTTTTATATTACCTACCCCTAGGGACAATTATTTTGTGTCTTATTGTTTTAATGATAATGTAAAATTAAACGGTTTCTTGATTGGAGTAATAGCTGAAATAGCACAATTTATATCTAAACTCTGATAGCACAACTTTTTTCTTCTTAACAACGGTGAATTGATTTTCACATTCTACGCCGTCACCGAGATTTTCAATTATCTCAAAATTGATTTTGCAGATACTCTTTGATTTTGCTGTTTTATTGCACTATTTCGTTGACAGTTTTCTCAAGGATACAGCTGCATGATTTAGTTCAATAGCGCTATCACGTCTATCTCTTTTCATTTTCCTATGTGTTGTGATCTGCGCCCTTTCGAAAGAATTTTGTAGATTCATATCCAAACTATCTTTTGAAACTTTGTTGACATTTTGCTAGAGGCAAGATATTTTCATTCAGTCAGTTAAACCAGTAGATATGGAATTAATGCCACATTTCTCCACCCACAGTGTATTAATCTGATGTAAAATCTCTTTCCAAATGCACCTGCACTTAAGATATCGTCCGTCATCATGAATGGTGTTGAATTCCACTTGCAAAAAATGGGGCACATCTGCGCTGTTGAGGCGTGTACATTATATTCTGGGTGTACAAATTATTACTATCGTCATCATTATCGTCGTCGTCGTCGTCATCGTCATCATCATCATCATCATCATCATCATCATCATCATCATCGTCATCATCACTATCACCACCACCACCACCACCACCACATCATCATCATCATAATCATCATCATCATAATCATCATCATCATCATCATCATCATCATCATCATCATCATCATCATCCTCTTCATCAATATTGTTAAAACTGTTAGTATTTTTGTTTGCTTTTGTTGAAGATGTTGCTCTTGTTAATAACAGCAAAAACAATATTTCTTTCAAATATTTCCAGACAAACTTTTTAGGAGGCGGGTGTTAGTTGATTACATGAACTACAATACACAACTATTTTATGGACCCCGAAATATGAAAGAGTAGGTCGTACTGAACATTATTTGAACGTAGAAAGTAAAGAGTTGGAAGAAATGCTGCAAAGCGTTTTATCTACACGCTAAGAAAAATAATAATAATATTTTCTACAAAAAGCACAAGACCTGAAATACTGGGGAGGGGGGATAGGCGATTACATCGACCCCAGTAATTCAACAGTACCTAATTTATCGACCCCAAAAAGATAAAACGCAAAAACACTTTCAAGTTTCTTTCAAAATTGCAGCTGTTTGAAACGAAATGTTCGGCAAGTTTTGTCAGACTACTGTTATTTTGCCTGACGTCCAGTCTATGCCCATTAAATCTTTCTTATTATTGTATTGTGTTTGCTAAGAGTATGCATGAAAGTTTGACTTTCATTGCTAATCTGTAGCTATGTCATTTTGCTATTACTTTTAATCGTGATTCACTGTAACTGCGTTTGGCATAATGATGTACAAACACTTTTGCATGTTTCCAGTAATCACCTATGTCAGTACAATACATATTATCCTCAAAAATTGGGATTTTGGGGTTGCCGAATTATATAATGTGGATGATCGGAGCAGCGGTGGAAATATATGTGGGATGACGTGGGCTTGCAAAATATCTCTGTCACTATTCTGCCTCAAGGAAACATAACTTTTGTGTCCAAAAATTGAACGCCAGTTCTTGAAAAGCAAGGCGTAAATTTTAGGTTCGACTTAAATCCATAGTTTTCAGCACAATAGTTACAGAAATGATAGAAGCCCATTAAACTATCTTGTGATCCTTCCCAGAGAAAATGATGCCATCAATGAACCGTAACCAGAACTACCATGAATGGATTTGAATGTTTTTAATAAACTGTTATCTAGAATTTCGGCATGAAGACATTGGCGAAATTAACTGCCATGGGGGTGTCCATGGCCCAACCTTTCCTCTGGTGGTAAAATCTTTGTCTAAACTTCATTGTGCTACTTTATAACACTTACCTCAATAATGTAGAGAGAAAATTTGATGGAATACATTTTTTGTCCGATTTTCCGAAGTTCACCCAATTTCTATCACCCACCCAGAAATGGATTACCCCCAGATGGATGACTAAAAATTATAGCGTTTCACATGAACATTCAGAACAAATTTTACCACCAAAAATGTTCCATGTTTCAAGTGAAGATTTCGAACAAAAGTAGTCAGGAATCTAATGAGAGTAAGACTCTGAAAACCACTCGCCCGAGAAAATTGATCACACTAGAGAACAACTCGATCAGAAATTCATCTAAGCTAAAACTTTCGCCTGGTAATGTCTCATTTTTGAAATCTGGACGGCGTTTCTGCCCATGCACTAAGAATTTTGACAAGACTAAACTTGCTCGAGCGCTATTTCAGTTTGTCCGCCGACAAGCTTAACGAAAGTGTTTTGAAAAAACTGGTAGTGATAAGACAGAAAACCTTATGCTTACTGAAAATAAAAGTGATGATGACCGAATCTGACATAATTGTATTGAAAAGAATCTCAATTGTTATCCAGATAAAGTTCGGGATGGACGTTCACAAGCTCTACTGGAATGTCTTGAATCTTGTCAGACAAGCATGAGAGGAACACTGAAAACAAGCAGAAAGAAGTCCTCGATAACCTCACAAATTCCCAACGTTACGACTTCCGACGTCTAGCTAATAACGATTCTAATCTTATTGAAATGGCTGATAGGGGAAGCGCTATCGTAATTATGGACAAAAGGGAGTATATTTAGGTTTGTGAAGAAGTTTTAAATGATAAAACTTCATATCAAGAATTATTTGTCGATCCAAACGTCAATTACTGAGAGGGACTTGACAGAATAATTCTGGAAATGGAGGAAAACAACGTATTATAATAAGGCTGAATCCAATATTTTTAAGCACCGAGCCCATATGGAGAACTGTCTTTTGGTAACCATAGATGTTTCTTCCACACGTCCCAATATTGACCACGATGACGGTGTAGAAGCATGCACGGATTCCTTCGAAAATCGGTCAAACAAAAGTATTCCATCAAATTTTCTCTGTAGGCTATTGAGGTTTACAATAAATGACAGAATTCCTTTAGTGATTATCTGATATCGAAATTTCGCTGGCATTTCAAAGGTGTTGCATGAAAGTTAGCAGCGAGTGACTAAAAAATATCCTCTTTATAAGCAGATATATCCTCAGCCACCTATAGTAATCTTTAGACAGAGTAAAAATTTGAGAGAATTATTGACCTCTATTTCTAACTCAAAGGAAATGAACATTGGCGTATCTGCACGCTGTACCTTGAAAAATAGCCGCAAGTGAGGTAAGCCCTGTTCATTGTGCATCAACATGAGCCTACTAAATTCCGTCAGGAATGATAACAGAAATGTTATGATTTACACAGAAGGTCGGACATGTAGATATTTCCATGTGGCGTACGTGGCAGAAAGCACAAAATGCAATTTGATTTATGTTGGTTGTACAACAGGACAATTAAACAAAAGATTTAATGGACACAGATACGACGTCAGGCACAAGAACAGTAGTTCAACAGAACTTGCTGAACATTTCGTTTCAACCGGCTGCAATTTTGAAGAAGATTTGAAATTACCTATTCTCAAAAAATATTCTGAATGTATCCCACTTTCACTTGTCAGAATGTACGGAAATTTGAAAAAGACGTGAAAGTGCATATTCTCAGAAAATATTCTCAATCTATTTCACTTTCACTTCTCGAAATGCATGAGGAGAAATATGATTGCGGGTTATTAACATCAGGCCCTGGAGGAATGAATAAAATGACAGGTGAATATCATCAAATTTATACAGAATTGCTTCATTGAATATTCTTCTTCTGTTTCCTTTCCTTTCGTTCTTTCCTCTTTTTTGCTGTCTTTTTTCTGCCTTTTTTTCTTTTCGCCAGTTATATAATTGAAATTTCAAGACTGATGATGTCATTCCGTCAACGGGTGAACGCTGGTCGCTCTCGTTCATATTTTAATTTAAATTTCTATAATTTCGAATCTTTATCATTTCTATTTTTGAACTTGACAAAGACAGACTTACTGTCGAAATATCATTCAACCAATAAAATGTCTCTTACAATCGAATTGCGCTCTTCATCTTGACTGTCTTCCTTTCTGAAGAGTTCTGTCAATCCTTTTAAAGTAATAATAATAATAACAACAACAACATTAATTATAATTATAATAACAAGAACAATAATAGTAATAGTAATACTTATACTAATACTAATAATAATTCAAATTACGACACACGTAAATAAACAAACGAAGTTTGCTTTTAGAAGCGTTGAGATGTCTTTTAGAAAGTTAAAGAAGTGATTTTAAATTCTCAATCGCAGAATAATGCTAATAATATAGCCTGAACAGGATAAACTACCCCTATTTTGCAGAGAAAAGTGTAGGTAGATATCTGTGGACTCGAACTCGCATCCCCGTGATTACATGTCACAATGCTTTGACCGATTAAGCTAAGTTACTCCCTACAAATTCCTCTGCAAATTAAGATATATAAATCTCACTTTATGAAACGCTCTCATATGTAAAATTCAAATTACGACAAACGTAAATAAACAAACGGAGTTTGCTTTTAGAAGCGTTGAGATGTCTTTTAGAAAGTTAAAGAACTGATTTTAAATTCTCAATCGCAGAATAACGCTAATAATATAGCCTGAACAGGATAAACTACCCCTATTCTGCAGAGAAAAGTGTAGGTGGCTAGCCGTGGACTCGAACTCACATCCCCGTGATTACATGTCACGATGCTTTGACCGATTAAGCTAAGCTAACCACTACAAATTCCTCTGAATTTAACATATGAGAGCGTCTCATAAAGCGAGATTTATATATCTTAATTTGCAGAGGAATTTGTAGTGGGTAGCTTAGCTTAATCGGTCAAAGCATCGTGACATGTAATCACGGGGAAGTGAGTTCCAGTCCACAGCTAGCCACCTACACTTTTCTCTGCAAAATAGGGGTAGTTTATCCTGTTCAGGCTATATTATTAGCATTATTCTGCGATTGAGAATTTAAAATCACTTCTTTTAACTTTCTAAAATAATAATAATGATCATAATAATAATGATAAGAATGCTTTCCTCTAATGTTCTCACAAGAACAGTAACTTTTGGGGCAGGATGTAAGTGAATAATATCGATCCCAGTACTTGACAGGTACTTTGTCTTATTGACTCTAAAAAGGTGGAAATCAATTGCGAATTCGGCGTGAATTGAATTTATGACGTAAAGAGCTGCAAAAAATTGCTTTCACTTTCTGAAACACGGCCAGCAGTTTTAGACGATGGCTGGGTTTCCCGGTTTTATCGACACCAGTAACTGACCAGTATATTAGTTTTTGGCATCTACGGAATTTTTATAAAGAACACAAGGCAGGAAAAATTTCACTAAGCATTTATTCTGACGTACTAACTAGCTGCATTGATATTGAAAACAAAAGCCGATTATACACACGCAAAACAGCACAAAGGTAGACTCAAAACGAGCCAAATGCAGTGAAAGCGAATAAAATTTAAAGAATATTTTGCGGTTTCCCCATAAAAACTAAGCACAGGAAAAGAGCAAAAATATCTAGCATGATTATAGAGTGTTAAAAATAAGTTTAACACCATAGACCGTACAATACCGTTTGAAAATACAGTGTATGCCAATGCCAAAAAAAATGAACAACTGAGAATTATCAGAACCTAAACATCATCTTGAAAATATACTGGAAGTCTAAGAGCACAATTATTGTTCTCGTAACTGGTGCATTTTTGGGAACATCGACACAGTTACCTTTGGAGGCTGAAAAATATTGCCACTGAAACTGCCATTACCGAACTGCAGCAAATTGCAATAGCGTAATCTGAGAAGAGATCTTGCTTTAAGGGAAAATCTCAACAAATCTCAAACCAACTTCCCTGATTGTTTATATATAGTGTAATGTTAGTAGTAGTAGTAGTAGTAGTAGTAGTAGTAGTAGTAGTAGTAGTAGTAGTAGTAGTAGTAGTAGTAGTAGTAGTAGTAGTAAGAAGAATAAGAAGAAGAAGAAGAAGAAGAAGTAATAGTAAGAAGAAGTAAATAATATAAACATATCAATAATAATAATAATAATAATAATAATAAGTAATGATGACATGACAGATGAAAAAAATGTAATCTACGACAGAATAAATGTAAGGTAGGAAAAACTGGGTCGATGTAATCGACTAGTCTTCTTTCCGAAAATTTGAGGCCTTGTGCCTCCAGTACGCATTATTATTATTATTATTATTATTATTATTATTATTATTATTATTATTATTATTATTACTATTATTATTATTATTATTATTATTATTATTATTATTATTATTATTATTATTATTATTATTATTATTATTAT
>NC_068983.1:127298566-127299420 GCF_001194135.2 Octopus bimaculoides | reverse complement strand
ATATATATATATATATATATATATACACATTCACACATATACATGTGTATGTGTGTGCATGTATGTATGCGTATCTTCGCGCGCATAAAATTGTCTATGTACATATATACACAAAGACCAATTTATGTTAGTTTTCAGGTATAGTTATATATTATTGCCACTGAAAGATCACTTAATCCTTTTTTTTTTTTTTTTTGCTGGAGCATAATAATGCTTATTAATATTTACGAGAAAATATGTGGCTTTATCTTTTCACCCTATTATCTTCTATAAGTGTGTTGCTTAAAACGAATATATATTGCTTCGGTAAGATATTCTTTCGCGGATACATCTTTACATATATATATATAATTTAAGCTCACTTTAACGAAGGAGAATTTGCTGCGTCGGGAGTGGGTTTGTATGCTGTTGGTAGCGAGAAAGTGACGCTAGAGACGGTATTTCTGAGACAAAGGAAGTTTGTTATTGCATGCACTCATTCAGGGATTTTTAAAAAAAATGCAGTATATTAGTTCTTGTTACATACGCGCTGCGTACAGATACTAAGCTGATTTGGATGAAATTGTTCTTGTCACAATTGGAGATGTTATGAATAAGACATGATGCTTTGTTTGTTTGGGGATTATATAGTGATTTTATACATAACAAATGTTTGATTTGTAACGCAGCACTTATTGGAGAGAGGGGGAAAGAGAGAGAGTGAGAGAGAGAGATATAAAGAAAGATCGAATTCAATACTGTTGTTCGATGCATTGTTTTACAATTTTCCTGGCGCGTTTATTAAATAAATGTATGTATGTATGTATCTATCTATCTATTTGCATATATCTATATGTGTGTGTTTGTGTGTGTGT
>NC_068983.1:127295982-127298463 GCF_001194135.2 Octopus bimaculoides | reverse complement strand
ATATATATAGGACTGCCATGTTGGCTTGGCGATAACTATATATATATGTGTGTGTGTGCGTGTGTGTGTGTGTGTGTGTGTATGTGTGTGTATGCGTGTGTGCGTGTGTGTGTGTGTGTATGTTCCAGTGTGTGCGTGTGAGTGTCTGTATGTATGTATGTATGTATGCATGTATGTATGTATGTATGTATGTACATGTATCCTTAATTGCCGCTGTTTGAGACTCGACTTTTAATATTAAATTCATTGATTAAATTTCTCATCACCTAATGCTGCTGAATTATGGATGAAGCATGAAGAGTCACAGGTTAGGGAGTGAGATGAGGATAAGTTCGCTAGGTGCAATACTGTTTATATTATGTACACTGAAATTTTTTTAAAAATTGGGATAGCATTATGGTAAAGGTTAAATGCTCATTTTTTTTATTCTGGCTATATGTTAGAGAATTTGGGAATTTCAGATTCATCCACATTCAGTATGAGCGACGTAACATAAGGCCCAGTTATTGAAATACCAGTTTCCCATCATTTAATGTGGCTAATGTCTGACAATATAACGATTTGTCTATTAATGTGTTCACATGATTGCAAATGCAAGGCAATATATATAATCAAGTATATAATGTTTTGTATAATTTAGTAAAGGGGCGTTCCACATCAGTAGATGACAGTCCTTGAAACATTCATGGCACTGCGTAATTCATCAATGATTATTTTTGATGGAGTGTCTTAGTCTAAACATGCATTTATTGTAAAGAAAAAGTGACACGGCAAATGGATCATTTAGATAAAATAAATGAAATAATAAAATGGTTGAATCCTTCCACATGGCGTAAAATTGGCGCCATGGGAATTGTAAAAGTTTTATTAATTTGTGTTGTGCAGGAATGCTCTTCAACTTGAAATATCTATATAAACGTATAGCTTGAATAAAACACACGCATGTTATTTTCCATAATGATTCTATCACGTTACTATTTCATTAGTTTAACAAAACCGCATAATCATCTCTCTTTTTCAACTTCCCATTAAATCCACATGCTTTACTATTTTCAAACTAAGATATAACTTATATGCATAATTTCATATATTCCAATATTTTGACTAGATTATAACACGTAATACGGAGACAACGTAAATATTAATTGGAAAACAATTTACTCTTAATCTGTGATGAATAGTATTTACATTTTCACCATGGGTAAGATAAAACATTGCATATGTTTTAAACTTATGTTCGTCTTATTGCCAAAGCATAATCTTTCCTCTAAGGAAATTATAGCTTCATAAATTTGCATGATTGTATGTCGGCTAAGGTGCTTTTTAAAAGGAAACATTTCAACAAACACATCTATTTGAAATATGGAATATCACTTGCTATTTACCTATCTATACACTCTACATGTAGTTATACTTCTATCATTTAAATTCGATTTATATTTATTGGTAGAAATTGTTTTCTAAAGCAAAATGTTTTCGTTCATTTGCCCATGTAATCGCTCGAATGCATATGAAAACACAAACAGTAAGAACGGCCTCTCAACTATGAAACTCGTTATCAGTAGAAAATTTGAAGACGTAAGAAAACATTGTATTTTTTAAACATAAATGGGAACAAGTTTAATCCGGGAAAAGTCATATAACAAACTTTTTTTATAGAACTAACATGGTTTTATTCCAGTCAGTGTCACAGCTGCTTGTATATGATATACTATAAATATTTTCCTTACATAATTATTGTTTATTTCAAACCAGATATCTTTCACTTTCTCGGCTACTTGCGAGATATACATCATTGCAAAGCATTATTCAGTGTAGAGAGCATTAAACTAAACAACATAGGATATGTAACGAACACAAACTTCATTAATATTGTCCTACAATTATTGTGGTTTATGATAATTATGGAGAATATATAAGTCTGTGGTGCCATGAAAATAGTAATTTCTATCTAGTTATCTAGTTAACCGGCATTCATGTATATCATTGTACCATCGACGTTGCTTAAAATGTGACAGGACGATACTATATTACGTATTTAATCAGTTGCATGTTATTTCACCTATCGATATAAGTTTAAAGAAATAATCCTGAATACGAATCCAGCAAAACTTCCATCAAAGCAGAAAAGGGACTCGAAGCAATTCCACTACACTATAGAGGTAGTAACAAAATTTCCCTGAAATAGAAATTCCTACCATCTTAAATAATGACATGTATATTCAACACAATAGGAATAGGTTTAAAATGTTACATTATGATGTATAAGAAGGATAGGCTTTCCCAATGGCAAGTCATACTGGGGTTGGAGATTGATGTCCATGAATAGAAATTGCTGTTCCACATAACTTCCGGCAATCAGTACTAACCTGGGTCTAAACATGAGAAATAATAGGTATAGATAAATGAGTCTAATTGTAAATATGGAAGATACCATTAGACATGTATATATATATATATATATATATATATATATATATA
>NC_068983.1:127290534-127295972 GCF_001194135.2 Octopus bimaculoides | reverse complement strand
GTGTGTGTGTGTGTGTGTGTTGGCGGTATACATATGCATATGTATATATATATGTATGTATATATCTGTATACGTACATGTATTATATATATAAATATATATATGAAGACCAAATGGCATAGGTCAACTTCTTTTATTAAATTAAAACACTTCGCACCATATTAATTCAAGTACAAATATACAAATCTTGAAAGTATATATAATACATAAATTTAACTGCATTAAAACATTCAGTGTTAAGCATTCAAATTTTACGTATCGATGACGAGGTTAGAAGGTAGGAATCCAAGGAGAGACGGTATACAACGAATTACTTATATTTATGTATTATACGCTTTCATGTTTTGTATACTTGTACTTGAATTGATACTGTATATGAATATGACTGCGATGCGAAGTGTCTGAATTTGATAAAGGAACTTCACCTACGAAATTTGTTCTCCATTCTTCCCTTTATTCTTATTGCTCCTTAAAAGCGCTAAGTTGCGCTGTATTAAGGAATATCCTTTCGATATACTTCTCTTAATTATTCTGTATACAAATATGTCTATGTGTGTTTGTGCACGCGCGTGTATGTATGTGTGTGTTATATTCATTGTACACAATACATCGTAAGTATTCTATATTACTGTGTATAGTATATTTTTTTAAAAAGTAGAAACACATTCAATTCTAATCTGAAGTGGAATTGAAATATTTAGTTGAATCTGAATGTTATTAGTTCATTCATTCCATAAGGTATCGTTCAGGAAAATGTTTCTCCAAACTCACACATTATATTTGAAGTCGATTCGATAAATATTATCACTTCTATACTATTTAGGTTTGCAAGAATTTTCATTTGAACGTAAAGCACTGATAACTTCGCCGTACACGAAACGACCGAATGATAAAATCATTAGTAACGGGAAAGAAATACGATAGACTTCTGTGTTGTACAATTTTGAGATAATTAGGCTATGCTCAAATAAATGTGGTGTACAGCGTAAAATTAAATACTATACAATTACGTCTTCCTACAATTTAGCGAATTATATTTATATATATGTTTGTCTACGTGTACATGTGTTTTGAGTTGCCTTTTAAATTAGTAACCACCAGAATGGAGATAAAAAGGAAATAAATAAAATTATACTTTGCGAATTAAATTGTGACAGAAACCTAATTTAAAACTGATAATAGTAAATGTTCTGCAAGACATATACGAAATAAAGCAATAATTTTAGTCTGTGCTGATATTTTACTTGCATTTTCTTTTGGTTATTTTTTTTGTTTGAATTAAGATTTTTCATTATTAGTAATGAAGAAGTGGATGAAAGAATCAGTAAAACGCCATGTAATATTTATTTTCATGCTTTTCCTTTCTTATTTCAGATTTATTCGTCTTTGAAATTAACAAACACTTGTCAAGTGCTTTGTATTTACGGTTCCCCTCCTTTAATTGTAATGTGGTTGGGTGAACGATCGTAAGGTCGCAGATCACCTTCTGAAATGAAGGCGGTGTCTTCGGGCAAATAAATTCATTTCATATTGCTCTAGTTCACTGAGATGAAAATTAGTAGTAATAATTCTTTGTTATAGGCACAAGACATAAAATCTTGGGGAAGCGGGCTAGTTGATGACATTGGCCAAACTGCTCACCTCGTATTTATTTATTTTATTCATCCCGAAACGATGAATGACAAAGTCAACCTTGGTGAAATTTCCTAAAGACATAACATTTGTGAAAAATTTTGCCCGGCCTCCTAACGATTATACCAGTTCGCCGTATGAATTAGTAATGATAATAGCTAGGTGTTTAATCCAGGAATATCACATATACCGATCAGTGGCAGTGTGTCTGGTCCTCTGAGTCGCTTAAATTTTTCCAGAAACCAGGAAAAGTGCCAACGTCTAAGCCTTTGTTAACGACATTTTCATTACCTTCATGATATATTGAATATCAGCAATTTAGATTTTTTTTTTTCTGTAGTGTCATAACATTCTGAAAACAAATCCATGTGGATCAAAGTTATTGTGTTTGTTCCTGAAAGAAAGGAAATAAGTCCTGTTGAACAAACGATTATATCGTTTAGTAAAGGATTTAGTTTTCTGCCAAGTTAGGAGTTCATCTTTATTTCCTAAAGTAACAGCTCAACTAAAATCTATTGAATTAGAGTATTTTTATTTCTTAAGGACATCATTCATGAAGAACACCTATGATCGAGCTCATTCTGTCTCTGACGATTCCGTTATTTCTACTAACATTGTAAGCACCACTAATATGTTGGACTTATTTTCTTTTCAAGTGTATATTGAGATAAGAATGGGTATTAACATCCATTTCAAAGGCGCCGAACCGCTACATGAATGGTCATTCATTTGTTCATCAGCACTTATGAAGGTATTTTATAATTTATCCTAAATCATTGTTCAAAGAATTATTAGTACAAATTTTATTTTCATGTCAGTTGACAAGTACAACGCCAAATGAACTATTTTGCTGAAGGATATATATCTCTCTCAGACAGGGTCTACGACCTTACGATCGTTCACGCAACAGCATTACTATGAGGGGAGGGCCATCGTTAAAACAAAAGACTTGACAAATGTTTGTTAATTTCAAACGTAAATATATCTGTAGAAAGAAAGCAAAACTTTGGAAATAAGTATGACTAAACTCTTTCTAGTTGTGGCTATCCCTTCTCGTTTTCTAAATGCTCCACAATGTATTTTAATTTTCCCATGTCAATGAAAGTCAATATGATATGACTTGAGGAAGTTCATCTGCTATTTTTGGCATTTTTGCTACTATGTGGGAGATATTATTCCTATTCTTATACTTTCGACCACCTGTATTTGTATAAATAAGAAGAAACAACGACAGTTTATGTGTTTGTGTGTTTGTATGTGTGTGTGCCCGAATATTCGTGTATGCCCGAACATTCGTGTATGCCCGAACATGTGTGAATGTGTGTGCGCAGGTGTGTGTTGTGCTCTATGCTTGGTATTTTAAATTGTTGTTGTTACAGAGATGACGTTACTTTCATATATATATATATATAATCATATATTCATTTTTTTATATGTTCAAATACTACAGCTGTCATAACAAGTTAATACTTTTGCAGATACAATTGTACTTGCGTACATACCGGAAATAGAAAAAAAAACAGAGAAGGTAAAATTATATGAGATAGAAAAAGTTTGTTTACCTAACTCAGTTATTAGCAATTGCTTCTTTTTCATTTTGTCTTCAATCACAATGAGTGAAATATGTAAAGTGAAATAGCTTGAATGCCTATCAATATTACTCAAATCTATTGTTTTCTTTCTAGTCAATATTTTAATTAACTGAAGTCTGTAATATGTGACTATCCGATGCTATGTGTTGCAGTGTCTGTACGAATAACCAAACATTGCTGTCTTTTTTCCAGTTTTAAGAAATATGCTATTTTGACGGTTTCACGCCCCATCATTCTACTCACAATGCTCTTTCATACTTATTTCTATATAATGCATACTGCTTGTTCTTTCCTTTCTCTGACCTTCATTTACAAACTCAAATGATGTTTTCTTCTCTTTCATTACGAGCTTCAAGGATTCGAGCTTTTCTTTAGTAGGTTTTAAGAACTGAAAAGTCACGCTTCACCTCAAAGAGGGTTTCTTATGTGGTAATGCAAATTCAGCAGGCTATGCATCAACACGCGACCGGGCACAAACATGCCAATAGAATCACACATACAAACACGAGTATGCACACACAGACACAGTGCCGTATACATATGCCTATATTTACAATTGTAGCCATGGATGTATGCGTGTGTACATTTTAACTGCTACTTTTAACAGCAATATGCAATTTGAAGTAAAGTCACAAACGTATTTATATTAACAATTAATATTTTTGGAAAGTATTGCACCAACGTTGTAGAAGTTCGAAATATTATAAGTATATGTTATCTATAATAATATATGCATATAATAATTATAATAATATATGCCGAAAATATTATGGCTATGTATGCATGTCAGAGTAAAACAAAATCTTGAATCATAACTGTGTGAATAGGCGCACGCGTGTGTGTGTGGTAAGGAGCAACAGACGCAAGCGTTGATGTGTGGTAAGGAGCAAGAGGCGCACGCGTGACTGTGTTGTACGAAGCTTGCTTCCCAGCTACACGATTCCGGATTTAGTCCTAATGCGCAGGATCTTGCACAAGTGTCTTCAACTATAGCCTCCAGCCAACCAAATCCTTGTCATTGAATTTGCTAGACGGAAACTGAAAGAAGCCCATTGTATAAATGTATATCTATGTCTTCACGCCTGTATTTGTCGCACCACCACCGCTTCACATCTGGCACTGGTGACTTCACGTTTCCTTAGCCTAGCAGTTCGGCAAACAACACCGATAGGAAAAGTACTAGGTTTAAAATATGTCATGAGTCGATCTTTTCGACTAAAACCCTTCAAGGTGGTGTCCCGGCATGGCTGCAGTCAAATGACTGAGGAGGTAAAAGGTCAAAGATAAAACATAGACATCAGACTTCCTTTTGTGGGAAAGATATTTGATGCTGAAAGAGGTTTTTCGAACAAGCTATGTCTAGTTAAATAAATTAATGCTCATTATGTTTTTAAAGCTACACCCAAACTCTGACACATTGATATAGCGATGTGATGTACCGATAGGGAACAATTTAAATTTCAGTATTAAAGTTACGCAGAAATTATGTATATGATGAATTGATAACATATATTTATACTTTATTTACTTCATCACATCACTTTGAGAAGCAACTCAAACTAATCCCTGTATATTTATGATTATAAATGGTTTTACCGATAAAGGTTTTTTCATACTGAACTACTTGGCAAAATTGTTAATTATTAATATTATTACTAATTGACGATTCCTTGCCCTATATCTGTATATTTCATATTGATGCCTCTAAGTTGGATGGTTAAAACCATAATCCCTTCATACTGGACTTTTTTTTAAACGGGACTATTTGTGACGCACATAGGATAGATTCTTTGGAGTGAAGTGTTTTGAACTCACTAGCCGATAAATTTGTTAGTACCTGCCTCACGTGGTCTTGATGTCGCGTGGTCAAAATTCACGTGAGTTTTCTCAGACACTTTCAGATTTATTAGAATATTGGGCTGAAGATCGGAATAGAGTAAGTTCATACTCTTAACCGTGAAACGTCGTATCCAATTAACTAAAGGCAGGTTTGTTTTTGCTTTTCTCTTCTGATTTTTGTTCTGTGTGTGCCATAGATATCGCCATCCGTTAGAGAAAAAATTTGTAGTTTGGAATCAGTAGTTCTTTGACTGCTATTTCTAAATTTTCAGTATGTTGGAGAAGCAACTCAAGCTAATCCCTGTATATTTATGATTATAAATGGTTTTACCGATAAAGGTTTTTTTCATACTGAACTACTTGGCAAGATTGTTA
>NC_068983.1:127285667-127290209 GCF_001194135.2 Octopus bimaculoides | reverse complement strand
TCTCTCTCTCTCTCTCTCTCTCTTGTTGATTGTTTTCAACCATCATCATCACCAGTACCAGCACCATCGCCACCAAAACTGCCATACACTCACCATTCAGACGTCTGACGCCACCACTATCAAGACCTTTGACTTCGCCGCCTTCCCTTCCACCACCATCCTCACTGTCCTTCACGTCTTTCACATCCCTTACTATCACCGTTAGGCTTGACCGCCTCAGCTACCATCACCACCACCATCATCAACGTCGACTCTGCCTCTATCACAACTACAGTTCATACTATTACTATAACCCCATTACCATCTCAACTGTCAATCTACTATCGCCCTCACCTTCTATATGCCTACTATTACTCTAACCCCCACCCCCAGCAAGAGAAATAGAAGAAGTGTCATTGAATAGTGGGAGAGGAGGGCACATTGTGTGACACACTGACACACAGAAATCCCTTTTGGCATTTATTACATATGTATATATGTATATATGTATGCATATATGTATATATGTATGTATGTGTGTATGTATGTATGTATGTATGTATGTATGTATGTATGTATGTATGTGTGTATGTATGTATGTATGTATATGTATATATGTATGTATTATGTAAGTATGTATGTACGTATACTTTCGCAATATTAACTTGACTGTCTTTAATTACGAAAAGTATAACCTATAGAACTATACCAACTCTATATTAATGACATCAATTGTTCTTCCCCTATTTTGATGAATTAAATGTATTCCTTCTCTGGTGATGCTATTACTTGTAATCTTGCTATATTTTTTATATTAATAGCATCAGATGTATCCTTTCAGTATTCATGACATGAAAACATATTGCTCCTATATAAAGACTAAAATGAATATATTTTCTCTGTTCAAATTTCGTCAAATGTAGATCTCTCTGCTGGCCATGCTACTTACATTACTCATACTAACTTTTTATTTTGACGTGAAATGTACTTCCTGTACTTTGATGACCACAAATGTAGAACTGGGCTCACTCAATTTTGACAACAACTGTACACATTATATAGTGATAGCAGTAAATATGTACTCCATCCTTGTTGCTGTTTTTAATTGAATGAGACCGATAGAAAAAGTACTAGGATACAAAAGACAAATCGCGGTGTAAATATGTTCGACTAAAAGTCTAATAACGGTAGAATTGTACACATTTATATTTTCATGCATATAAACAATGTATGTTGATGAAATCAATTGCAGAACTGTACAACGTCTATATTACAGACATAAAACCTAAATATTCTGATACCAACCGAGGAAATGTTGATACTAACAGTTCACTTTCTCTATTGTACGCATCAAATGTTCTCCTCATTGCATTAGCTGCAGAGCTTTACTCCTTTAATAATGATGTATTTATTCCCATTCAGAAATATTTCAAACTGTGTCGGTGAGTGATTGGTATAATATATTATATCTAGTTTGCATCACATTTTTCGTGTATTATGTCTGATATACGACGCATAGAAACATATGTACTCGATAACACGCAAATATATTATATCGTCTATCTATTACATAGCAACATTTTGCGTCAAGTTTACATCCTATAGCAATATATCTAGAAAATACCACCCATGGTGATTTGGACTGGCGGAAACGGATTTCACGAAGGAAAGGGAAATCGTTGATGGGCGATGGGAAGCAAACACAAGATCAGTGATGCAGTTAATAGCATAGACTCAGGAGAGATTATACATATACATAGACGTGTGTATGCGTGTGTGTGAGAGAGTTAGTGTGAAAGTCTGTATATGTGCGTTCGTGCGGGTGTGTGAGTGTGTGCGTATGTATATATACTTATGTGTGTGTGTGAGTGAGTGTGTGTGTGTGTGTGCGGGCGCGCGTGTGCATATACATACATACATACATACAGACAGAAATTAATAAGAAGTGCCTTATGTAAGTCAGAACTTCCCTATGAGTAAAGTTGAATTTCACATTAAGTTTACTGGTGTTTAGTAAAAGTAGCTAATACCAGTGTAAAATACGAGAGAGAGGGAGAGAGAGAGAGAGAGAGAGAGAGAGAGAGAGGCTAGAGCGAAAGAAAGAGATAGAGAGAGAGCGATGGGGAGAGAGATGAGTAGAGATTGAGTAAGACAGAATGAACGAGAGGAAGAAAGATAATATGGAAATTGAGTATTTCACAAAGTGCAACGGGGTATTGTCCATCCTACCGTAATACCATAAATAAAAAGAGAAAATATGCCTGAATATAAGAGAGAAAGGAAAAGGAAAATACATTATTAGTATGAAAATGTAAAACAAGATAAATTGAATAAGGAAAAAGAAAATGAGAGACAAATGTAAAAAAAAAAAAATGAAGAATGTATCCGCGACTACTACATCAGAATTGCCAGCATCACTGGTCAGAAATTGAATTAATAGAAAGAGGAGAGAATAGCAATGATGAGGTCGGAGATGCATGACGAAACACTGTGGCATTTACTTATTTATATTACTGTTACAATATAAGTAATAGTGAAGTAAGCGTCTATATAAATGAACAAATGTATGCATATATATATATATATGCCCACACATTTATTTACATACATAAACACACACACGCTTATGTGTGTACACACACACTCACACACATATATATTGAGAGAGAGAGAGAGAGAGAGAGAGAGAGAGAGAGAGAGAGAGAGTTAGACAGATAGAGAAATAGATAACTACCTACCTGCCAACTTACCTACTTGCCTACATACTTACACACATGCATGGAAAAGTAAATTATTCATATACATGTTGTATTTTCATTAAAATGGACATTTTCTGAGGCAATATCATACTCACAGGCTGGCTAATTCATCCAACCTACATCAATGTATAATTCTGTTTTTAGGTTTTAGATGCCTTTGGAGGAGCCCAATATCTTATAATTATATGGATCATATCTTAAGCCTATGGATTAATGCTTTCATTACTAAATGTCTTGTAGCACTGCTTCGCCCCTGATCTCATTTCTCACCTTCTACTTACGGCATAAATCATTGGCGTTTGTCTCTGATTTGTGTCTAGGACTGCATCACCTGCTGAATACAGCAATAAATGTATAGATCAGTGATTGATTTAAATATCTAACATGAGATGTCAAGAATTCTGAAGTTTAAGTTTGAACACGCAATGCCCATTTCAGTTGCTAGCCAAGGGATTAAACGTCCGAAATACGTAGTTCTGTACATCTCACATTAACGAAAATGCATTTAACTCTTCACACTTTAAATATGAATAAATGATTGCAGCGTACAATTTCAAATTTATATATATATCACAGGATAAACTAAACTGATATAAAATATCTGCCCATTATCAAATAGTTGTACACTTTCTACGACTTTCTACACACAAAAACGGAATATAGATAGGTAGTAGGTGAGACCACGATTTTCTACACACTATGACAATTATTGCCTGTTAACCTTTAACAAGTGGTTATCTTTTAAAATTTCTTTATCATGCATCTGATTTGAAGGGTATTAAAACATAAAAGCAAATTATTTTGTTATACGCCGTTCATTTCTTATAGACTCTTCAAATACGTATATAAAACATATGCATTTGTATTTGTGCTTGATCTCTACAATTTGATGTAAGGTGGTGGTTTGTTTCTATCCCTGTAAATTGAAGGTTAAGACAAAAAAAAATTGATGCAATACGTACCATTTGTTTTTAACCAAAATAAGTACCGGGTGAATAAGTTAAACTCGTCAAGACTGCATCTGAGAAATGACAACAGTTAAATAGTTGAGCCAAGTAGAAAAATCCAGTATTGTGAAGGTGATATCTCTCTTCCAAAACACGAAATGTATAATGAAACGTGAGGGCGAATGCGTACTTCCCGGAAAACAAAGATAACAGAACTACGATTCGAAGACTACCTTAAATTCAAATCTCAAAATTCCTTTTACATAATATGAAAGAGAAATCTTTGTGCTTCCAATATATGATGTTATCTCTGCTAATATAGTGTTGGGGGAAATACCGTATCTCCCGGAGATTAAAAATCATAGCACTTTGCATTTTGTGAAAAAAAGTAAGAAATTAAAAAGAAGAAAAAAACATTGTGGATGTTAAACATGAGTGAAAAATCATGAGTGGATGGTAGTGTTACCATTGTCTTTTAATATACTGGGAGTTCACCAGATGTTGAAACAAGAATGATATATGGTGCATATGCAATCGATTTGAATCTCCAGGTCACATACTCAGGCTAACAGAACACTCACATTCGAAAACAGATTTCGGATGACACTCTACTTCCCACTGCAGGGAAGAAAGACAGGGAGGCCGTAAACTACATGGCTGAGAACTTTCATACCCGGCATAACAGAAGTTACATATGGCCAGAGTAGTGTAAGCCACTGTCACAGAACCCGCTGAATGTGATGAAATGCCAATACACACACACACACACACACACGCGCGCACACACAGGTGCAGACGCACACATACACATACGCACACACTCACATATGTATGCACGTATATATATATATATATAT
>NC_068983.1:127278625-127285524 GCF_001194135.2 Octopus bimaculoides | reverse complement strand
ATATATATGTATGTATATATTGTTATATTACTTGTAGGTATAACAAAGTAACAATTTACACAGTTGCGTAAAATTTCGAAAATAACAACTATTATTATGAACATCATTATTATATCAAAGTTGTCATTGGCACGTATCATTCTAAAATGCTTTGATATTCAATATTCCGGTTTGCAACTAATATTGAAGATAAATACATATATCACTATTTAAAACAATCGAACATAACCTGTAAATCATGAAGGATTCATAAAGATCTATATATAAATATCTACAGTATTATCGCAATAACAGGAAAAAAAAAATCTCTATGTGAGTTTCTCGTTTTAACTCGTGTAGTTATGTGGTTGTCGCTGTTTAGACTAGACCGAATGCAGTGGTGTTGTTCTTTCACAAAATATATACAGAATTTTACCAACTTTTTCTTGCAAATGGGTAAACTCATGCAATATCGACGTCCCTTCTGAAGAATATAACTGATATTTCTCGTACATTGAACAGCCTTATTTGTGCTCCATGTTTCAGACGTTATGACTAATAACAATTTAGTGAAAATGATAGTAAGTATAAGCCATAAAAGCTAGTTATTTCCAGAGGGTAAGAGTTAACTTAATAAAATTTCACAAACTGAAATTTTACCTCAGATTTAAGTTTACTCTTCTTTCTCTCTTACGGTGGTCTAAATTCAGCTTTTCATCTTTTCACTTTATAACTCTGATCTAGATATGTAATGTTTGTAATTCTAGTATATAAATAATCGACATACGGCTGTTCCAATGCATTGCTATAAACGATAACTATCTCTAAATGATATTGTTTATGATATAGATGGAGCCAAATCATAATAGAATAATAATAAATCCAAATAATAATGACAATATATTCATATAGATGTCATTGTGGTTTATATGCAGTATTCATAAAATGCGTTCAACCTCAACTTTATTCTACACAGACGCAGAGCCACATGTACGTACGCATATTCTATATGCAAACACAGACGAATTTGCGTACTCTTTCTCCTTCTCTGCCTCCCACTCTCTCCCCCTATCTCTTACACACTCATGCACACACTTAGTTATATAGAGAGAAATAGAAATAGATGTATTTATGTGAGATATGGCGTGTGTAATTTATTTGTATGCAGCTCCACAGTGACTCTATATATTAACAAAATACATGGATGTACACGCATTGAATGCCATCTGTTATCTTACCCTTTAATATATCTCAGTTTTAGAAAACTCTCCAGTTTGCTGTTATTCACTATATTTTGATTGCACCGCAGTGTCTTCCTATAAACTTTCTTCGCTTTACTTCCTTTCAACTGCAAAATTTTAAATTGAATTCAACTAGGTTCTGTTGTAATCGAAGAAAATGACAGTTTTATTCAGTATTTCTTTAAATAAGTTTTATAGAATAAGGTGATTTTCGATATGAGGTATTCAGAATTGACGGGAAAAATATTATTGCGGTTTATTCTAAATACCATTTCCTAACATTTCAACATTTCTGTTATCTTTTAATACTCTTCCATCCCTCGATGAACATTGTACCACCTGCAGGGGGCTATAGCAACGAAAAAAAAAGACAAAGAACAACAAAGGAAAAAAAAACATATTACATATATGCTTCACATAAAATATTCGAATATATATATGTATGTATAATATATAAATATGTGTGTTTATGTGTAGATAGATAGATAGATAGTCATGTATTATTGTGCGTATGTATACACAAACACACACACACACATATATTACGTATATATATATGTCTCTCTCTCTCTCTATATATATATATATATATAGAGAGAGAGAGAGAGATGTATATACATATATAACTGTACCAAATGTTTTATACAGAATTATTATTCTCTATTAAAAATCATCAAACCGGTCTTTGTCTATGATATATGAACACAGATCTGCGTAATTTTAAATATTCACACACATATTTAATCTGTTTTGTATATCTGAATTAAAAGACATTTACTCACCGAGTTCAAATATTATTTTGTAAAGGCTCGTGAGATTGATTTCCATGTGCAGCATCAACAGCACTGATCGCTTCTTTTCTCATGACACAACTTTTGCAATTTAGTGCAAAATTATATCAGTGTCAATAAAATTTTGCTATTACAAACAATGCTAACGGTCGTGTTTGAATATCTGATAGAGATATGCATATGTAACATTTGTGATAAGTGATGTTAAATGGAATGTAAACAGAATAAACGCATTTATTGATCTGCAGTGTTGATAGATGTAAATATTAATGTGTAAAGATTGAATTATAACTCATAACCTAGTGACCTGATTATAATTAATCTGCTAGAGTGAATTCTTTTCAGTACTAAAAATCTAAAAGCTGCTGTTTCTTCAATACTAGAAATGACCAGTTGATGTCATTGTTCACAGTCACTTCCTTGCCACCAATAACCTATTTTCTATGTTTGAAATAAATTCATGTGACTTGGATTAACCTCATTTACTTTGGCGTTCCGTCGTGTTATTGACAGTTGTACAAATGACGTGACTGCTGAATTTGAATTCTCTTCAGAATTGGGGTTTGTGGACAGTATATGTATATCTATATGTGTGCATGATACACACACACACACACACACACACAAATATATATATATATATATATATAAGCAAAATAAGAGAAGGGAGAAAATGCTAAAATAGTACTATCATGAAATACATTTTGTGACGGTTAAGTACCGGTTTCAATCTTTTCGAACTTTTCAACTAAAAATAAAACAAAAGCGGATATGAATTAACAAGAAAAACAATTAAATTGAAAAAGAATATAATTGTATGTTTTGTAGATATTTCCATAATCGGCAAATAGGTAGGGCAGATCCATTTTGACCCCCAGAACTTTAGCACCTATTAGGGTCACATCTATGGGTTAAACATATTATGTAAGGGTAAATTGTTCTCCTCAGCTGCAGTGAGAGCAATCAGACTAATGGAAGAAAAACTCCAAAATTAATTCCCACCTACAATATTCCCTAGGCTGGCTTGGCAGCGTTTTGCTGATGAAACTAATATGAGGCTAATCTAATACCCTCGTTTAATACTACGGAGGAAAGTATCTCATGATAGTACGCATTTACAGCAAGTGGAGGTAACGGGACACGGTGATGACGTAATGGTGATGACATATTTTGTCGGAATTATGGTGGGACATGAAAGATTATTGTAGTTATAGTTGTAGTCTTGGGGATGATGATTATGTAGAAGGTGGTAATGGTAGTGTTAATAGAGTTGGTGTTGTTATGGTTGTGCCGGTCATCTGTCGTAAGAATGTTACATCTAATGTAGTCGCCCCCCCCCACATTCTCTCTCTCTCTCTCTCTCTCTCTCTCTCTCTCAGATAATGCATCATCCACTTAAGAAAATATAAAACGTATATTCATTTCAGCATTTAACCATCATCTCAACCTTGGAAAGTGCTTTGTTGTTTCTCACCTACGCATTCTCTACACCCCAACGTCATTTCCACAAACACAAACCCCTCAACACAACCCCTACTCATACGTTCATTCGTACACCTTATCTTTCTATCTCCCTGACACTCCTGAACACACTAACACAAACAGAAACTCTTACCTACACACATCATCATGTTACTGTTCACATACTACCAGTAACTACCACCCGCTCATTTATATGTATACATATACACACACATATTCATGTAGCCATTCCTCTATAATTATGTTTCCCTGATAATTGGATATATACACAAGAGCATGCTAAAGCAATTGTTACTTTCTCACTCACACACACATACCCACACTTGCAGACGCACTTCCTTTCTGCATGTCACATGCCACTCCTTCCGGTTACTACCACTCAGCTTGACCACACTTTTCCCATGTCCTCTGCAGCCGAATATTTAATTCGCTAATTCAGATACACGCATGCACGCACTCACACATGCACAGACACAGATACACGCACACATACACATAACCACGCTCGCTCACATGCCTACACTTTATACCTTCTCTTATTTTTCTTATAACCTTACCTCACTTCTCATAACCTTACGTCATAACCTTACCTCAATTTCTCAGAACCTTACCTCATTTCTTCGTCTAGCAAGCACATTTTAATCTACACTAGGATTTTCCCTCGTCTCTTCCAAAAGACACATGTGGACTGAACACTCTTTGTACATTTTCTTATTCATTTCAATCCTTGCGATCTGTACAACTTTTGTGTTTCTTGGAATTTCTACATCTTGTACTACTCGGTACATTCAAATTTCCTCTCTTCTATTGCGAAGCCAGCAACATACGTTGCGTATTTACACATCCCATGATTACATTCCACTTTTTATAAAGTTACAACATTTCGTTTATCAGTTTGTCATCTATGAAGATTTCCATAACCTTCGATTTGCACTTATTGACTACACATTTAACAGCTTTTCTCTTATATTTTTTTCACGCTCTTCTGTGTGAAACCACATGGTCATGTGCACGTTTGTGTGTGCTGTGTGCATGTGTGTGTATGTATATGCATAAGCATTCACTCACAGACACGCACACACACACACACACACACACACGCACCTATATATCTATATATCTATATATATATATATATATATATATAGAGAGAGAGAGAGAGAGAGTGAGAGAGAGGGAGAGAGAATTTCTCTATTCCCGAGCGTTATACATATACATATATATATATATATATATGTCGTAAAACGTAAGCAAGCTGTTATTGTCTTGTTAGGAAAGATTTCATCATACGTGAAATGGATCAGTGAGAAACTGATGTTAAAAACTAGGATGGTTTCCAACAGGAATTTAAAATGTGAATTACTAATATAATGTCAATAAAGCTGATGGAATATAAAAGCAAATTCCTAAAATCAATCGTTGAATATGCAGACATTCTACTGGAATGTATTCCACTAAAATACAGTAGTATTCAACTCGAAAGAAAGATAAGAGAAAATAGATAAAATATGAAAATATAATGTTGAAAAGGAATATAACATGATATTTCTGCGTATCTCTATGTGGAAAGAGTTTGGTGAGTCAACAGTGTAAAACATCAATAGATAAAGGGATATATCTACATCAAAGAAGCGGCAAATGATGAACGATTTTCCTGTTCTAAATATGAAAACGCACGTTTGTATAGTTGACTTCGATGTTACAAGTCAGGTCAGTGAACTTGAACTGGATTTCTAAAAGGGTCCAACCCAACCAAGCCAGCAGATCTGATTCAGTATAAAGCCATTCGATTATACATTAACATTGTTGTTTGAAAGAGCAAATTGTAGGAAACAAAAATATTTCAAATTTATAGTTGTAATAGATATACATATTTCACGAATACAATAAAAGCATAAATTTACATATACATTATGCAAATGAGGGTTGCGTTATACCATAACGAACTCATTTAATACTGATTGCGGGTTCATTGAGTTTGGTTTAAGTATTAAACCAGTAAGATAAACGACCAAGGAACCGAAAGCTAGTCGCACGTCCGGCTAACAATTGCAGCCAAATGTTCCTCAATTCACGTCCTGGTGTATGTGTACTACATGTTCAACGCCTTCCATATGCGATGGCTTTTAGCTAATGTACATAAAATCCTCAGGTAAAATTAATTGTACCTGTAATAAGTATAAGGTAGGTTTGACGTTTGAAACTAATGTCCTTCACTGTATAAGATGTGTTTGCTATTTTAGTTATTATTAAGTTGTAAAATTGTTGACCTTAGGAGAAATATAGTACATGATTCATACACAGTAATTTTAGAGGGAAGAAATAATATGTACTGCTATTACTAGTTATAAACATAATGTTTAATGATCATATTGGTTTTGGTTAAAATGCAGAATTTGCAGTGATGTAATCACATACGAACAAAATTACTGGGGCAATAGACGCATTCGTGTTTATGAAAATCGCTTGAATCCTAATCTCTGTGCTAACACGTTTGCGGGTAATAATATTTCCTGCACTATCCACGTGGCATGCCAATATTTGGCAGGAATTGCCTAAGAGGAAAATCAACAATCAATATTATATTACCACCAACATCTAGTGTCTTTTATCTGACCGCTTTCTTCCAAGCTACTATGATTTTTAACGTTTGAATTCTCAAAATGACATTCATGACAATGTCTATCTTTCTTAAGTGATTTTATGCCGACATATTCTGTAGCACAAATAGAAGAATTTTATAAAATTGAAGATTAATCGTAGTAATACCAGATAATTAATAAACCATCACAGCAAGCTCTGGCCAACGATGTGTGGCAAAAAACCTGCTTCTCAACCACATAGTTCAGCTTTCAGTACCATTCCATGGCACCTTAGTCAAGTATTTTCAACTATCGACACGCGCCGACCAAAGTGAATTTGGTAGACGAAAATTGAAGTAGATGTACATATACATGTAGTACATGCATATACATAACCGGTGTTGATCTGTCTTCATCCTTCAAACTTACTAGCTCGACAACAAAACCGATTAGATTAAGTAAAAGTTGAAAAACAAGAAGTGAAGTCGGTTTATTCGACGAAAAATTCCACAAGGTGATGCTCCAGCATGAGAACAATAAAATGACTGAAACAAGTAAAAAAGTAAAAGAATACAACAGTCTTGTAAACCATCAAAAGTTTTTTACAGAAGAACATCATTCCTCGAGGTACATTTAATAGGTTTAGGATTCAAAGTAAGTTTAAGATTCGCAGCACTGTCACACAAAATACACCCACAAATGTAAAGCGAACAGAACGGGTTGAAATATAATGCTTCAATGTTTCAAAAGTAAACACACACACACACACACACACATACACACACACACACTCACACACACACACAGACACACACAGATATATA
>NC_068983.1:127273400-127277620 GCF_001194135.2 Octopus bimaculoides | reverse complement strand
TATATATATACGTACGCATGTATGTATTTACACACACACATTCACACACACACGAATATATATTGGTTGTTCGGCCAAAAGTTTACGACCATTTACTTCTACTTTTCTCAAGAACAACTTTATATATTGGTCAAAGAATTGAGGTTGAAATATGGACGACAGAAAGCCATCTGAATCTTGGAAAAGAGTTATCTGTATCACGTCACGTGACGATAGTTCTCGCCGAATATGCAAATACCGACATCATTACTGCTGTCCAATGCACGTTAAACAATGTAAATGCTACAAGGCAGCTGCTTTGAAGCCCATATTCTAGTGAGGCGTAGGAAAAGAAGCAACAGGCGTTCTGAATATTTTCGCCCAGTGGATCCTTTCCAAGAAACTGCAGAAATAAGGACTTTGTTTCAATTCACAGGGATATGGGGAACTGCTGGAGACTAAGCTCAATCCCTGTCTGAAGTGGTTTAATTCTGCAACGTCTTATGTGTGTGCCAGCAGGATTGAGTTCCTTCCCATGCAATTAGAAACATTAAAAATTAATTATCAGAAAATTCCTATGATTACAGCCGCCTAAATTCCTACCCTACCAACAGCCTCGATTGTAATCAAATGCATTAAGGTGTGTGGGGCACATTTGAGAAATACACCAACTGCTCACCCAACAGTAAGGCCGTGGTGAAGGGGAAAATCATTTAGGAGTTTAAAGATCGTGTAAGGGACATGTGGCCGTGGTGGCAGCTGACAGCATCCACTTCGACAACATTGTTATCTGCCTGCTATACTATAAGTGATAGGGATTGATGTTTAGAAATACTTTTTTTTATTTGGAAAGGATATTCTGTTTCCTGCAAACTATTCAGCAATATACATATATATATGTATACATACATACATACATACATATATATATATACATATATATATAGAGAGAGAGTTATATCTATATATAATCTTAACTTAATAATAAAAGGGTAAAATTAATTAATTAATTAAATTAAATAATTAATCAATCAATTAATTTATAATTTTATCAAGTAGATCGGTAGGTTAAAATAATCTTTATAAGTAAGATTATATAAACTTTTTTTGTAATTATAAACATAATTATAATTAGGGGTCAGCTAATTGCTTCAGCACATACCGAATTTAGTAAGTACTTACTATGTAAATTAACTACTTTAATCTTGAAACGCGCCTGTCGCTAATCGAAGTCGTGTTGATTCGTTATTTTTCACTTTGCCTACGTAAGAAAGTGTGTTACTGTCTGGGAGATTCTTACGGTAGAAGAAAAAGTTTTTGTAACACCTATTTCTAAATTCGGTATGTGGTGAAGCAATTAGCTGATCCCTAATTATAATTATGATTGTGATTATAGAATATAATGATGATGTCTTGAGCTAACTGGATCCTAATCCACCAAGGGAAGGTATGTCAGAAGAAAGTAATTCAACAACGCGGTTTGATGAACCGTAAGATGTGTGGCCAGAACCTCCTGGAAAATAACCATAGCGAGGGACATTCCACAGTTGAATTAGAACAGTCACAAACAGTGAAAGAAGACATGCACCCAACACCAGAGCTGAAGACACCTCCGAAAGGAGGGGCCCCGCCACGTCAAAACGGTAGAGGAGTAGGGGCCGAAACCGGACGTAGTTCCTCCTGATGATGTCTTGAGCTAACTGGATCCTATAAAGGAGCTGTTGTGGTAGCACACCACGAAACATGGTTGAAATTCCTCCATTCCTATATATATACATATGCATGTGTGTATGTGTATGTGTGTATGTGTGTGTGTTTGTGTGTGTGTGTGTACGCGCAGCGTAGTTGTGTTGTAGCAAGCTTCCTTCACAACCACATGTTTCCGGATTCAATCCCAATGGGAGGTACCTTGGACAAGTGCCTTTTACTTAAGCCCGAGGAGGACTAATTCCTTATGAGTGGATTTGGTAGACGGAAACAGAAAGAAACTCATCTTATATGCATTTGAAAGTATCTTGAGAACCGTTGTTGGTATGCATATTTCCCCGTAACTTAACTGTTCAGCACAAGAGATCGATAGAATAAGTACAAAGCTTCTACAAAAATTTATTGGGGAATATACTTCAGTGCCCCAGCATGGCTGCAGTCAAATGATTGAAACATGTAAAATATAAAAGATATATAGTAGATACATATGCCTATGTATTTATGTTTGAATATACGTATGTCCGTCTGTCTGTATGTATGTGTTTATGTATGCATGTGTGTGAGTGTCTATATAGTGATATAAACAGATACACACTCACACACTTATCTACATTATATAGAAATTTTGCAAGATTCCAAGAATTCTCAGTTAAGTACATAAATCATTATTCTTTTGTCATTTAATGCGTCTGTTAATGCAACATGTACATAAAATAACAGACAACTTATTAAGCCCAAATAAAACGTCATTTCCAAATTTAAAATGTAATAAGATGAACGAAAGGCACTGTAGTCTATAGATTAAAATGTAGTATTGCTGGTGTCTTCTCAACTTGGGGATTTTAGGACGACTATGCAATCATATGCTTGTCTGACGAGTGCTGAAATGAAGACGAGTACATTTGGGGAATTCACTTATATAGAATGATTGTCAAGTCCTCAATATCAAAAATACAACCGCTCTAGGATTCTTCAGACACACATTGACACAGAATCACAGACCATGCAAAAGTATAAAGACACACATACGTGCGTACAAACACACACACACACACACACACACACACACACACACACACACACACACACACACACACACACACACACACACACACAAATACACACACACAAATACACACACTCATATATGATCGGTTATCGATGAGTCAGAGATGAATGTACATCCATTATAACGAAATGAGCGGTGGCATTTTTATATCTTTTCATCACATATCGTAGTATCAATTAATCGCTTAACGGGTTATGCATTAAATTGGTCTGAACGAACATTACGGTCGGCTTTTTCCTCGAATATTATGACTAAAATTATTTACATCTCCTCAGACGTATTGACCGGAAGCAAATTTCCTCTTTCAAGCTGACTGCAGTACGCATTAAGTCAACTCTAGAATAATAAATGTATGAATCAAAATTTTAGAGGTAAGAAGTTAAGGAGTTAAGACACAGTGCAAAATTAGAAACAAGTTTGGAAGAGTTATTCCCCATTATATTCGTGATAAATTTCAATTCAAGAAAATCAGGGAACGAAAATCCCAAGTTTTTGCTGTATGTTAATGATAGCGATATTACAAATGATACTGATTGGGCTAAAAGTATCACTATTGAATGAATTTGAAGTACTGAAATGAAAAGTCTTAAGAGGTGAGTGAAATTTGGAGGCCAACTGAAAGAAGCATTTATGTATGCAAGTATATATACCTATTCTTTTATTCATTTACCCTCTTACTTGCTTCAGTCATATGACTGCGGCCATGCTGGAAAAACCGCCTTTAGTCACAAAAATCCACCCCAGAACTTTTGCCGAACCGCTAGATTACGAGGATACAAAGTCACCAACACCGGTTGTCAAGCGACACTAGAAGGACAAACACAGATACACAAATACATACATATATACATACACTCATGTGCATAATATATACAACGGGTGTTGGAAGGCTCTTCATGTCGAAAAGATTTGAACGACAACAGAAACATGTAATTCATTTTTTTCTCACTCTAACAGTATTGCCGGCCAATGAACTTCTTGCATCAGCCATAAGCCATAAATTTAAGTGTAGGGACAATAGGCTCTCTTATACTTTATCGACCCGAATCGAATACGAGGCAGAATAGACGCAGCCGGTATTTGAAGTTAGAAACTAAGAAGCCTGAACAAATCTGGCAGCGCATTCATATGAAGTTCTAAGATTTCTGACAATCCATCACCTTACGCCATGATTAATAATAAAAAAAACTGCCAACGGTAAATAAATAAATCAGTAAATGTAAATTCTACTTAATACAACAATATACCTATCCTGTATAAGAAAACGTACTGAATGAAATTCAGTTGCCACTCCCAAACAATAATGTTTTTTAGATGTTCAGTCAGTATCGAGAATCGAAAAACCAATTAAGTCTGAAGCAGAAATGCTATTGGTTGAGATTGAACCAATGTAACAGATCTGCATCATTTACTAAGTGAAAAATATCAGAGATAATGCAATATATTGATTATGGTAACACTGGTT
>NC_068983.1:127267275-127273233 GCF_001194135.2 Octopus bimaculoides | reverse complement strand
TATATATAAAGGTAGAGGAATATATCCACGCTTTCAGTTTGGCCCTGTTTCATCTAGCATTGAAAACAAAACACCGATAACAAAACAGGAACATATCATGCTGAGGCATTTCAGTAAGGTGTGTAGGAAATGAAGTTGATAATAGCCTAAACACGGCAATATAAATAAACACAGAATATGTAACCGTGTTTTTTTTTTTTTTTTACCAATTGTGATAATAAACAAGTTTTTCGTCTACACTTTTCAGGTTTCTGATATTCATATTCAAACATTTATACGTTTCGATATCTTTTAACTTTATGACATTTATATTAATATAATTTTCTCCTTTTTCAGTGTTAATACTTGATTTCTGTCAGTTTATAATCTGTTCCCGTTTTAATATTTTCTCGAATCAAATAGCTAACGGAATGGTGATTTTACCCTCCGTAGTTACGGGTTGTCCTTTGGCAAGCTAGAGCACTCGTTCAACTACCTTGTTAGGGATATAGCAGAATTATGAGGCTGCTGCATTGCTAAATATGAAGAGATAGCAGAAACTTTCAACTGAGCGAACTCTGCTTCTTACATTGTTGTGGAGCCGAGGAATCCTAGATGATCAACGGTCAAGATCATCAAGCTCTCTCAAAGAGAGTAATTTCAACGCATCCATAGCGGCGGCGTCCATGGTTATGTAGCTAGTTATTCAATGACTCAAGTTTCCAATTCAAATTCGTAAGGAGTGAACTGGGTGGTGACACAGAATCATAAGTATCCTCGAAAGCATCACAACCGACAGCAACAAATGTGGTAGGTTATTGGAATAATTTTGACGGCGAAAATATACGATATTTCATCCGACGTTTTACAACGGAGGTCAAATTTAACTGTTTTTATTCCGGATGTTAATACAGAAAACACTTCTGAAGTACCCGTAACAATTCATAAATTTCTCTTTTGTCCGAAATCGCAGGTCAACTGTCTATTTAGGAAGTCAAAAATGGTAGTTGCATCTAGGGACAGATCAACGCTATTCCAGCAAACATATAAGTGAAACGTTTCAACGTTCACCGCACTAAATATTTTACCTGTATAAAAATATAAATGTATAAGCATATATATTTTATACACACACACACTCACAGACGCACAAACACACTCACTCACAGTTAGATGTTCTGCGTTGAAGTGATGGTCGGATGAGGTGATAAGCTATCTTTTTCCATTCGTATGATATGTTGAATTTACAACAGTATTGTATGTAAGTATTATTTCTTCCGTACTGAAACTAATGCTAGATGAAGAAGGTTGCCGAACGGACGTAATTGTATAGATGACAGGTGGTTAATTAAACGTAATATACAACTCTAATTACACCTGACTATGTGACTTGAATATATGTGAAAAGAGGTCATTAACAGTTGTGGATTTTAGGCTGCATGAACAGTCAATATTACACTTATATGTATATACATACATATGTATGTATGCATGTATGTATCTTCGAAACGTCGACTTAGAATAGAGGCAGCTGATGAATAATTCCAAGTGGCTTTCTGTTTTCCTATGTGTTCGTTCCGTTGTCTGTAGTTCATTGTTCTAACATCCTGTACCCTGATATGCATCTATACACACATGGAGATGAAAGTATATACATATATGTGTGTATACATGCATATATATTTTTTGTATATGTATATATATATATATATATATATATATATATATATATATATATATATATATATATATATATATTCTATTGCGCTGCCATAATCACACACAAACACACCACACACATTCACATTTCACATATAGATATATGTTTGTGTATGGATATGTATATAAGTGTGTCGATGTATATATCGATGTGTGTGTGCTTCTACGCATGGATAGATATATATCTATATACATGTGTGCGTGTGTGTGTGCGTTTGTGTGTGTGTGTGTGTGTGTGTGTGTGTGTGTGTGTGTGTGTGTGTGTGTGTGTGTGTGTGTGTGTGTGTGTGTGTGTGTGTGTGTGTGTCTGTGCAGGTATATGTAGATATAAAATGGACATGTGTAACTGGGGGCAATGTGAATCGTATTGGGAGAATTTAGTCGTCACTGATTGCCACTGCATATGCTACAAGCTTCATATATGAAGTTCACGGAATATAATTGACATGTAGCAACATGTAATAACAAATGTTTTGTCGGTTGTGCTGTATGTTGTCATAATGATTAGAATTTTCACAGTGAAAATTAATAACGACGGTTAGTAAGATGATGGCGACCGTTCGTTTAATGAACACCTGATGCGCATATTTTACATAACAAATGTTGAAATCCATCCCACTGAAATCCGCTTTAAATGGATATTTTAATTGCAAATGCATATTATCTCTGAGACATGTTAAACAAGTGAAACCATCCTTAGCTATTTGCATCCACAATTTATCCGCCAGAGCAAGGCGGTCAGCTGCTAGAATCGTTAGCACAACACATTTTTCGTTTATAATTCCACGTAGTTCGACTTCGATTTTTAACCTTCCGTGGTCCACAATATAAGTACCGGTTGAAAACTGGAATAAAAGTAAGTAACTTTACCCTTTTCCCCGGAAACTCCTGGCATTGTTTCAAAATATTAAATCAATATTATTCGCAAATTATATATATATATATATATATATATATATATATATATATTTCGTTTGGAGTATGACATAATGGTTTCTATTTGATGAATGGAAATATTAAGTCTGAATTATATAGATATACGTTTAGTTGGACCATTAAAGATAAATAGGGGCCAAGTTGGAATGTATACAAAAATTAACATGTTTAAAACCTGACTTAATATAATTTGTTATATATGTGTACTTATAATTCTTACCGATTGTAATCATTAATGTGTAGGAGCAAGTTTCCGTCAATGCACACCAGTGTAAATCTAATCAATATACTAATAAAATTATATCATGGCTTCTCCGAAATCCTACCCAAATTCACATTCATGAATGAATGTGATTCAAGGAAAGAAAACATTTTGCCCAGTGTCTTTCAATTATGGCGGATGTAAGAATATATTTGAGCGTAACTATCTGATCATAAATTGGTTAAATGAAAGACAAAAATTGATACTCCTACTGTGAGAAGGAGAAACGAAGTGCAAAAGGGTTTAATTAGCAACTGCTCATATTTTAGATTCTGTATATAATAAAACACAGAATTAATATGCTTACATTCCTATAATTTCTCTTTAAGTGACCTTTTCTGGTATTGAAATTGATTTTGCGTCTTCTGATTCATTTTGTGTCGAGTATACATAATATATCATTTTTAAATGAGTCAATCGAATGCAAACACTATGAGAATCAGTAGTCTACTTCGTTAGCACATTTTCTATTTTGTAGAAAATTATCTTATGCTATTGATTGTGAATGGATAACAGGTACATATTACTCTAATGAGTTGAAAACAGTATGCAAAATCTCTGTTGAGAAACTCTCTGATAAGTTTTTACATACATTCAGTAAAGAAATAATATGTTTGCATTCAAATGATTTTTATCACAGCTAATTGATTCTGACAGCTCGCCGCTGGCCAAATCGTTTCGACACCAGGTTAAATGCCTAGCGGCATGTTGCCCGTCTTTACGTTACGTTCTTAATTCTAATTCCGCTTTCCATCGTTTCGGAGTCATTAAAATAAGCACTAGTTGATTACTGGAGACGATGTAACCGACTTGCTCCCTCTTCTGAAATTGCAGACTATATGCCGAAACTAGAAATCATTATCTTATTACAGCTAGTCTTTCTAATATAGGTAATTGGGAAAAAATGCAAGCATGTTATTAGATTTGTATCATGATTTCCTTGTGTTCCTTGATATCACAGACGTTTTAAAATTGATAGGATTTTTGTCTGAATATTTTAGCCAATTGTCAATCACACTTCTTGCTTAATTTACACAGCTGTCTATCACACTTTTTACTTATTTACACCGTCTTTTCTCTTACATTATCCGTTTATTTTAACCGTTTGTCTATCACAGATCTCCCTTATTGTTAGCCGTTTGTCTATCACAGCTCTCATTTATTCTTAACCATTTGTCTATCTTAAATCTGTTTCTTTATTTTTCTAGCTTCCTAGTCACGCATTCCTTCTGTCAATCATTCATTTCACTTTATACGTGTGCACCGGTAGGTATCTTATCTTGAACATAAAATATATTCGTCAACAATTGTAATATTTCGCTTAATCTATTTTGCATGAAACTGATTTACCGAGTCATTTACATTTCTTGTTGCCCATTTCTCTACACGAAATTTTGAGGTTTGCGTATTTAATTGTCTTGAAGACAGCACAGATGCTAACTTTTGTATATTAAACAGCATCTAAATTAATTAGGTGTATTTCACTATTTCAAAATTTTGATCTAGCAATGTTGCCATCGAATATGACAAAGAATCTGCTGTAATTTACTCCAGCTTTTTACACTTAGATTTCAAATCCACCCGATTTCAAATTCAGATTTCAACATTTTGGGTTTCATCAAATAAAGTGCCTGATTGGACAGAATATTGTTAGAAATTTTAGTGTGTCCTATAAAATGATTTCTGTTATCTGTTCTGGGTGTTTGCAAGTATTGTGACCATGTACCTGTCTGAGAATTACTGCCTGCAATTTAAAATATTAATGAATGCTCTAAGTAAAATAGGAATGGCAAGAGCAACATCTGGAACTTCTTTTACAAAAGTGTTTACATTTGAAAATGTTTGCAGATATATTAATCGTTACCATTCAGATATATTTTTGATCTCAGGCATAATGAATATCCTAAAGTGACATAAAAAAATGAAATAGAAAATTGATTCCATTATTATCAATATTTTAATTACGTCCACCTACATTATTTTGACAATTATACTATGTCTAATCGAAAATTACATTGTTATTTTTAATTTTCAATAATTAGTGTTATATATTTTTCATTTATATAACACTACTGATAGCTTAAGCAGAACATTTTGTAATAATATAAACAATAGGTTTCTCTACTATAAATTACTGTGTATAAGAGGGAATTTTTTCATCATCCGATCGTGGAGATGCTATTATTCCAACAATTAATGTAACCGAACTTAAATTACCATGACTTTACATATGACTTATGTGTGTAATGAGCAAGTGATTGTCAGATAAAATTAGCGTGATATAGATTGTAATGTGACATTACCTTTGAAGTACAAATGCATTCCACATGACGTGGTTCATTAGTTTCGTTCACTCAATTTCAATCACATACTATGTCTGACCTGTACTGAATGACATTTGTACAAGATGCCAGGTTGTGCGATCGATGCTGTGACCTAGTGTGTGGAAAGCAAATATTTTAGCCATTCGAACATACTTACATCAGGTCTGTCTGTCTATCTATCTATCTATCATTCTATCTATCTATCTATTTATCATTCTATCTATCTATCTATCTATCTATCTATCTATCTATGTATCTATCTATCTATCAATATATCTATCTATCTATTTGCCTGCCTGTCAATCAATCTATGTACCTTAACGAACAAAATAAGCAAGTATAATTTGTCTTTAGAGTAGACACTAAGAATGTTTTATGAATTAAGCTAAGCTTACAAAAGGTGAAATCTACATATTTTGTAAACAACGTGCAATTTAAACTGTCAGAAAATGGAAATATGCATACAACAACAATTTCTGCTATCCTGCAACGTCTATTGGTAAATATCTGATATTCAAATCTGAGAGAGCATGTGCGTTAATATTGATGTCCATCATATAAGTATGTTGGCAGAAAAAATATAGAGTGCATGAACTCATGAAAACGGAAATTTTAATCAAATATTAATATCCTTGAAAGCAAGATCACTAAGATACACACACATACTCATTCACGCACACACATGTATATTTGTATATACATACACACCCATATATGTATATATATATATATATATAT
>NC_068983.1:127257853-127266999 GCF_001194135.2 Octopus bimaculoides | reverse complement strand
TATATATATATATATAGTCCGTATATGTCTGTGTGTATATATGTGTGTTTTATTCGAATACCTCACATGCTAGTTTATATACAAAATGATATTGATCGAGAAATTGGTGTCAACAATACAATGAAGGAAAACAAAAGTGTTTGAAACATAATGCATAAATGTTTCACGAGTTGCTATCGTACTCAGTGAACCCACGATAATTGGGAATCAATTTTGTTATCGATAAATATAACGCATATATTTTCAGTAAAAAAACATAAACTAAAAAAAAAAGAACAGTATATATGAGAAAAGCGAAACGAGAAGAGCTGCTGTTGTAATAATAGTCAGTATAATATATCGGCATATGTACATGAATATTAAATAGATAATGCTTGTATTGTTAATGATTACAATAAGTTTTCCTTTGACAAATAAACGTTATTATTGCCCAGGTCTGAAATATTTCTAGACTATTGAATCGTTTTGCTTAGGGATTCTCACTTGCTTACCCTCTTTCCCTGTATTACTATATTTTGCCTTGCTCTCCCTCATTTATAAATATACACATATATATATATATATATAAATGTGGGTGTGTGTGTGAGTGTGTGTGTGTGTGTGTATGTGTGTATTTTCTGCACTTGCTTGGCGAGTCACTTGCTATGAAAACGAATGTAAGGCGTTTCCTTTCATAAAGACATAATTTAAGCCATTTATGAAGTAACAAAAAATGTTTTGTTCGCCTCTGTTTCATTTCTTAAGATTTCTAAAATACCATAGCTATTCTAAGGCCGGGTCATTGACAAAAAAGGAAATGGTCGAACTGTGTCAGTAACCAGGTCGTAGAAGTGCAAAACTGATATTGATGCAAAACATAGACGAATATTGAATATAAATATGTATATGAGTTCTTAAATAGCTACAAATATCTTTTCTGCCATTTTATTGTTTTAAAGAATACAAAGATGCGTTCGCATACAAACACACGCCGAGCTCTCCCCCACACACACTCACACACATACACATATTTATATATGTTACGTCGAACGCAATCGATTATGACCGACCTCAAACTTATTGGATCCCCACTATACAAGCATGCCGAGCTTGATCTTGACATGATTTTCTATCTGTTTCACTTCTTTTATTTCTTTGTAACGTCTTGGTCAACCACATTTTCTTTGTGTTTCAGCTTTTCAAATAATATTCATTTCACATGACCTGTAAAACACATTTTTATTTCTTTGTTTCGTAAATGAGCATATCATTCTTATTTCGCAGTTCTGCTCTACTATATCGCACAATTTAAAACAGCTTCTTTTCTGGCCCAGTCAGAATCGATATTGGTTCTTCAAAGAAGTATGTTTATTACTAAGGTACTGATAGCTATTGAAATTAATGAATCTTTGTGTATCGTAATATCAACGTTTGTAAATTATTGCTTTAAAATTATGACTAAGGCCAGCAATTTTCAGGGAGGAAGACTATTGTTTCCATTGAATCCACCATTCAACTGGTACTTATTCTATCGACCCCACATGGATTGAAAGCAACGTTGATCTCTGCGATATTTGTACTGAAAAAAAAAAATAATAATAAAGCAATTTTTCTAAAATATCGATTTGAAATGTTGGCACAAGCCCAGACATTTCAAAGGAGGGCTATATCGATTGCATGGACACCAGTGTTAAGCATTTTCCCCAGCATGTTAGCGATGCTCCCAAATCTCCCCCTTTCACTGTTGTAAGAATATTGGTTTCTCAATTTGACATAAGGTCAGTAAAACCGGGAGAGGAGTAAAGTCGATTACATCTGTCGATTACCAGTGTCCAACTGGTATTTATCTTAAGGACCCCTAAAGGATGAAAGGCAAATTTGACCTCGGTAGTTTCTGAACTCAGAACCTCAAGCTGAACGAGGTGCCGCTAAGCATCTTGCCTCTTGTCCTGACGATTCTGTCAGCTGGCCGACTTACTCTCTGTAAAAATATTGGAAAGCAAATAATAATTCACGTGAAATATTCTTTCAAATCAAGGTCTAACAATTTTTTTCAGTTTCATTATTATCATTATTGCTATTATTATCATTGTTGTTGTTGTTTTTGTTGTTGGTACGGCTGCTGTTATTATTGTTTCTGTTGTTGCTCTTGTTGTTCTGAGAGACTCTCGGGTAGTCCTTAATTTCCGATTGTTCTGTACTTGAAACCAAGCAATAACAAATCACCAAAGACTTCAAGTAGTGCCTTCTCCTATCATTTGTATTATTGTTATTATCAGTATTATTATTATTATTATTATTATTATTATTATTATTATTATTATCATCATCTTGATCATCATCATTATTATTATTATTATTTTATGTTTCACTCTTGCTTTGCATTTGTACAAGTTGAATCCAAGTCCCACCCAGAGACCTCAAGAGACAACAAGTTAGAAGTTCATGTAGGTGTTATGCTTAGGGTACCATATATTTGAATTTGTACAGTGTTGTTCTAGAGAATGTTTTAAAATTTGAGATCACATAGACAGTATTTTACGTAGGATATGGGCAGTTCCCATGAGCACTATCTTATTATTATTATTATTATTATTATTATTATTATTATTATTATTATTATTATTCAGGTCACTGTCTGGAATCGAACTCGGAATCTTGGGGTTAGTAGCTCGCTCTCTTAACCACGGCCATATGAAGTCTTGAGGGTATATTATCAGCCGAAACGTTGTATTAACAAACAAGATGAGGACAAATATCCGTGAAATGTAAATAATGTAAATAGTGTATGGGAGTTTAGTTCATGGGTGATCTAAATGATTATGTACGCTATGTAAATGCTGTAACGCATTACTGGTTATCGAAGTGTATAGCCGAAACGATAGTTATAGAGCCATTGCAAATTTCCGATGCAGCAGATATATAACTGTTAAATATGGCAGCAAAAATTAAGGCAAGACAAACATCTCGAAACCTAAACAGTATTATTAAAGGAAAACAGTTCAAAATCTTACAGCTCTTTCTGTGATATCTGCGAGTATGGGATATTCCGTGATCAGATGAAAATAGAGATAAAATGAGAAAAAATAGAGAAAATGAGAATGGTATATATTAATAAGATGACGACAGAGAGGAAGGGAGTAAAAAATAAGGAGACAGAAGGAAAGAAGAAAACAGAAGCATAAAACTTCGTAGTACAACGTTCAGTAGTTATAGAAACTAGAACATGTGTCCATAGATCCATGAGTATAAGTCCTTGTGTGCAATCCTGCGTATATCCATGTGAGTTAAAATCCTCATATAATAGGCATCCTAATAAAAAAGATGCGAACATATCGACGTTCCATAACAAAATGGTAGCGGAGGTGTCTATTAAGTGGTAAAAGAGGAGAAAAGTAATAGAAAGAGAGGTAGATAAAGTAAGGTGGGGGATTTTAAGGATTGGCTACAGGATAAATTAAGTTGCATAGGTGTACGGTGTAGTCGAGAAGATAAGGGAGATGATGAGGATGTAGATGAAGATAAGATAAAAAAAATAGAGCAAAATGAAAGGAATTTAAAGAGAGTAGTAGATGTCTGGTAGAGAAATATTCTGAAGTTGTTTGGGAGGAAATTTAGTAGTAATTGCTTGTGTCCGTTCCAGTTAAGGTCAGTGTTGTAAAGTTATTTTTCGCAATTGGGTTATGTGTATGTAAGTAGTCGAGAAAGAAAGAGCTAATTGAATGTTAAATTATATATGAGTGGGAGTTAGAGTTAGGGGGTTTACATTAAGGGATTTATTGGGTTAAGTTTTAAAAATAAATTAAGGATAAATTAAAGAATTAATATGTATCCCAATATCAGGTCCAACACTTCAGTTCAAACACTGCTTAAAAGAAACTCTCAAAATTCTAATCCACAACTCACCACAATTGCTTGATAAATAGAACGAGGCCTTCACTAAGTGGAAGCACAAATTCTCCCGCACTTCTAAATTTTTTCACAAATCAAAATGTAAGATCACCTCACCATGAATAGCACCCTCATACAAACCCCTATGATCATTAACACGTACCTCTTCTATATCTCTAAAACTCTTATATCTACCTTACATCTTGCCTCATTTCTATCTACCTTGCCTCATCACAATATGACGGAATATCCCATACTCAGGGATATCACAGAAACAGCTGTAAGATTTTGAATTTCTGCCTATAATAATATTGTATACGACTTGAGATGTTTGCCTTGCCTATATGTTTGCTGTCCTGATTAACAATTACGTGTGTGTGTGTGTGTGCGTGCGTGTGTGCGTGGAGAGAGAGAAGTGTCATTTTCGCTATCATCCTTATTATCAACATTATGTTTGTTCTGTCGCAAATTTTGCCTTTAATGTTGTTGCAATAATACTCTGTTGAAATTATGGAAGGTGCCAAACAAGTGCGAACAACATCATGCACTTACGATGTTCACTCCACAATGACTTGATTGTTCACTCCACAATGACTTGATTGTAAGTTCGCTTTCATTCTGATCATGTATTCACAAATTTCCAGTCAAGACAATTGTTGTGTGTTGTTAAATTGGACTCTATGTGGATATCAGCAATCACCTGCTTTAATACCATCACACCGTGGTAAGAATGAATAAGACATTTTTTATTCTCAATATAAAGTTTATTGTCATCCTTCTAGTCTAGGAGAACTCCGGAATGAATAATGGATGTTGCATTTTTTCTTTACATTAAACTTTTAACATTTAATGAAAGTCGGTGCAGTGTTTTCTTAATGGTCTCTGAATATTAATACCTGAACTTTCGTTGCTAATTCTCAGTCAAAAACACATTTCCACTATTCCTTTTTTTCTATTTCCAGATTTGACGTAAGTCAATACATCTATTAAATACTTTATAAAGTTTACGCTTGTTTCAATTTGATATTGTTATCATGAAAGACAGCAACCCCTCTGATGTTACATATAAAATAATCTCCACACCAGATACTTGGTTACTCTCACTTTTTCAGGTGAACCGTATTTACGTTTTAGATAGAACACAGTCTTATAATAATAATTTCTTACAACAATTCTTTCTATAATAGTGGTTTAGATAGTACTGCTCATACTTTCATATAAGTTCCACTAATCAATTTTAGGAAATCGTTTACCACATCGCTATTTTCAGGAAGCTTTCTATATATTTGGTAATTTTGTCAAATTTTATACATAACCGATATTCACTACCTTCCCTGTTGCTGCTGAATTTTTCATTAAAGGGGTTTTTTTTCGACAGTGACTATAATATTCCTAATGTGACATGGAAAATCTTTTAGCTTAAGCCATTGTACACTTATGGTTTCTGGTTGCCTCTGAAAGTGAGCACAAAGATATGCCTATTACCGCATTTGAAACTTTTTTTAATTTTCGTTGTTAAATTAATACTTCTTACTTCTATGTATTCTTCACTACATTTCAGGCAAACATTATTATCATCATATACACTGACATACTTATCTACATCTCTACGACCTGTTACATTCAGTCATCATATTACCGCTTCATTCATTGATATAAATAATATCAGATGACACTTCATCGTGTTGTGAATGTGAGTAATTAGGCAGCATATCTACTGATCTATGTTCTATGATAAGAATTTTCAAAATTCTCATCTCATTTTACTTCAATGCATTTAATCAGTATCGCTTCAAAGTACGGAACCCCTTACTAAATCATTTGTTAAATGTTATTTTAGTTACATCATACTTAATCTGCATTTATTCTGTAATAACACAGGAGTGTAGCTTTCAGATATAATAAAAGATAATTTCCTGCGTGTATTTGATATTTAGTCACAAAATTTATACTAGCATATAAAAATTAGAATACACTTGACATAAATGCAATATTTTCGAGGAGATACTATAAAAAGTTAATTGTAATCAAATATTTATTATATATTTGTAATTAGACATGTATTTTAATTAGTATTAATTGATGTTAATTGCTATTTCTGGCGTTAATGAAATGTGAAATCGAAAAGGGAATTGTCCAATATTTATTGCAGTTAGGCTAGGATTACTTTAATTTTTGTAGGTAGATTCAGAAGGGGTAGTGGCTCTATAAATCTATGAAACGAAAGAAATCAAGATGGTACATAACAACACAGATTACATTTACAACATTTCTCGATGCTAATGACTCTTCATATTTCATGTTTCAGAATGTTCACAGAATGTCAATGGACAAAGCAGTATTTTTCAACGAGAAAATAGAAATCCATCTATTATACCGAACAAATATATATATATATATATATATATTTCCAGAATGCTAATTCTCACAGTGTCAAGAAAAAATTGTTATAACAAGTCAGCCTCTAGAAATAGTAGTCAAATGTCGATCCAGTTGCATTCGTACGTATTTAATAGTATGTAAGTAGATACATATTGGGTGATAAAAGAATGATATGTCTAGACTTGAGGCATCTTGTAAAATATATACTAATTCAAGTTGGAGCTGGTAAATTACAAAGCTAAATAACATCTACACAGAACCAATTTGAATATAGAAATTCTATCATAATTTATGGCCTTCACATTGCATTGGAAACCATTAAACGTCACTTTTACTTTTTCTAGTTCGATGAAGGGAAGTATATAGCATAGTGTTCGACTTCGTGATTTCAAATCCTGGATAAATATCTCCTGGAGCAAAATACTTTACTTCATGTTGTTACAGTGTTCTCAACTGAAAATACGCTGACAGTTTTGGTGCAATTCTCTTCTACAAGCTGTTACGTCCTGGATTTTCCACTGGGATAATGATCCGGAATTGCCGTCTACATCTCTCTCTGACTACATAGCAATCTAAATCAATAATCGAAATCCTGGCACATGTTATCAAGTAATACTCCGTCGATAGTGACTGCTATGCATTGCTAATTTGCTCTGCGTCAGAGCAGTTAGCTGTTACCATGCTACCTTCAATGATGTTCATCATACACAGTTTCCTCCATTTCACTCTTCACACATATTGACACTAGTACTCCAGGCCACACAGAAACATCTGTACCAGAACATCTCGCCAGTTCAAGGGATCACTGTGATTATTTTCTTACAACGGTAACTGTCAATATGGAGACCGTACAAAGGCTATGGGTGTTGTACTTTAATCCGGACAAAGTTATTGATGCAGCATATTTCTTCAGATGGAGATCTATACGTGAGGCTACCTCACAGATAAAACCTTTCATAAAGAAGCTTTCTCTAGAGTGAAGAATCGTGACAACACATTGCAAACTATGTAATGAAGACAGTTCCTTTCTTCAGACAAAGCCATAGAGAGATATTTTTCCCGTTATAATCAAGCTATGGAAAAAAAACCTTTTCTCTAGAAAACAAAATCGAAGAAACAATTTTTGTTTGTTTTGTTGAGACACGCTTGGCTTAGACCAAAGCACGGGGCCACTCTTCTTCAAGATGTAGCCAACGACATGTGATTTATTCTACCTTACACCAGAATAAATCATATAGACGACCACCTGCCTTAGCAAAATCACTGACAAATTCCCTTCCTCCGGACCAAACCATATCAAGAGTACTTCCATTAGTGAAAATCGTATAGATACAACCTTTTGCCAGACTAAACGATGCAGACACCTCCATTCTACAAATCAAAATTGGAAAATGAAACCTTTATTCAGGTAAAATAATGCGTAACATTGTAGAAAGTAATTTCATCTTGTTAAGACCGTACAAGTAGCCGCTAAATACTTAGATAAACCATAGGAAATGACTTTTTACAGGAAAAAAGAGAAAGGAACATAAAACAGTTTTCTATTGCGGATCAAATCATTTTCGCTACTCCTTTAAAAGCATGGTGAAAATCCATTCTTCCAGAGTTCCTTTTGAATACAAACTCTGCCTCTGGACAAAACCGATGAAGTAGAAATTTACTGTTCATCAGTTTACGATCTGAATTAGAACCGTGTCCAAAGTGGTGTTATTCTATATTACCTTTGTTTTAATGAGTTTAATCATTTGGAGCGCTAACGTCAACTCTTTAGTTGAGGCACTTTCTACATCATTTGTCATGGATCTGCTTAATTAATTGATGTCTTGAGTTCATTGTATTGCATAACTAAACTCTTCACAATCCTTAGTCTAGGGGAAATTAATTTAATTAAGGTAAGTACTAACTTCCATACATTTATTGCCCCTTTCTCCATCATTTGTCTTCGCTAAAATAACAAATTAATTAGTGTGGTACTAAATACGTTGTTTCTCCCTAGGTTAATTGCGTAATTTACTGAAGTAATATTTCAAATGATTTGCAACATACATACCACTATTTAATCTGGGTGAGTTAATAATTTGGAGTATTAACTACACTCTTACATTTTCATTCTACTGGAGTGTATTAGTTAATTAGTTCAAGTACTGATTCGATTGATAATTAATACTATTCCTCTACTCTCTATTTCTCTTGGGTTAATTAGTGATCTACCAGCTGATAACATTCTTCATTTTTATTTTCATTGCTCTCCATTTAATTAGCTACTGAGTGGAAACAGTGACTTGTTACCCTCTTGTACCTCATATTCATATACTCCATCTAATGCAGTAAGCAGCATTATAATGGAAGACAATGCAATAAGATACAATTTAATGACTGACCGCATTCAGCAATATCTCTGCTTGTGAAATGAAGGAGTGACAAAACAACGTCTAAAGATGTTTAGTTACGTCCCTTTCTTAGATCAAACGACGCACACGTCGGTTTTGCATTTCATACACTTTTGGATCAATAAATACGATTCTGCCTTTCATCCATTTTTGGATAAATAACGTAGAAGATTAAAACGAACATTAACGCCCAGACCATTCATTAACGTTCATTGACCAATATTAGACGGCACCCCCACTACCACCAGCAAGGCCATCACCACCACCACAGCCTCCACTACGACCACCGTATTACTCTTCCTTCTCCATATAATCAGCAGAACCAGTAGAAGAACCAATAAGAACAACAGAGGCTGTATGCAGGACTATCACACTTGTAACCTCGGCTTCTTAGTTTTCAGAAACACAGTCGTGTTAATCTATCTATCTATCTACACACACACATACACACATATTTATTTACATATATATTTATGCATATATATATATATATATATATATATA
>NC_068983.1:127249065-127257547 GCF_001194135.2 Octopus bimaculoides | reverse complement strand
ATATATATATATATATATATATATATATATATATATATACATATTACTATTACTGATGGTGATTATATATCGTTATTACTAAATGATATGTTATTGATGTTCCTTTCGTTAAACGAACGTATAATGTTGGGGTTGAGTGAATAATCATCTGCGAAATCGATGTTTCACGACATTTTTTTTATCTGGTACTGCAATTTATTGTTTACGCTGGGTTTCTGAACACTCAGATTAGTCGTGTTCGTACAGATGTATGATTACTAATATTCAAGTTATAACTTTGCCATCAAATTAGCATGTGTTGTGCATCTCTTTGATTCTGTATTATGTTCATTTTATTAACATAGTTATGAATGATATAATAGAGATAGAGGTAATCTTATTACCATTCAGAGATACGATATACAGATGCTTTCTTTGGCTTGTATTCTGTAGTTTATAGTGCCCATCTTCTGATAAATATGAAGGATATATTACCCAAATGTTTGGATACTATACGACACAACTATTGGTCAAAGTGAGACATTGACAAATCTATGAATATGAATATGAATGGTTCAGTGTGATATATATAAAAATTAATAATCATCCGCGAAGAGTTGGTCAAAAAGTAAAGTAGATTCGTTGAATTGCATTAGATACATGCCCAATGATATTTTGAAAAGTTCTACATTAGGCAACAGTCAATACCTTTTTCCTTCTGGCCAAAAATATTTAGAAATAAGTAATGATGAAATAATATTAGATGTACTATAAATCTGTTGTACTTATATCAGCCTCATAATATCTGTTGTTATAAATTTCGTGGAATACATTCAGTTAGAGATGAGAATGATGTTTTCTTCTATGAAATCAGTATATGTGTTACCCTTCAACAATTGAATATTTGTATGCAGAAAAATTGGTGCACTATGATACTTTTACTTCATCGAAGGAAGACCTGGCAAATTTTAGCATTCACCCACGCACACATAAAACGCACATGTATATTGCATATATGCATAAATGTGTATGTGTGTGTGTGTCGCTTAAAGGACTGAGAAAAGCAACCGTTTAGTCAAGGAATGAGTATGACATTTAAATTCATTTAATTCAGTCTAGAAGTAGTAAAATAATGCAAAACTAGTAAAGATAGTAGAGATAGTCTGTCATTGTCCCGTCTTCACTAATTGTTTGCCTTCCTCACTAATTCAACCGATAACTACTGACTCAAAGGTAAGCTATCAATTGCCGGATTTTTCCGAACAAGATATTTACACAAGCACTACTCCAGCTTCTGCTAGAACCGGAATTTTGTAGTACTCAGAACGCATACCTAATTATTTTCGGTTCCCTTGATCTAAACTCCTCATACCTTATACTACGTTGGGTTATCATTACCGTTCTTGTTATTGTTATTATTATTATTATTATTATTATTATTATTATTATTATTATTATTATTATTATTATTATTATTATTATTATTATTATTAATATTGTTGTTGTTGTTGTTGTTGCTGTCGTTGATGATGTTAATATTATCATTATTATTATTATTATTATTATTATTATTATTATTATTATTATTATTATTATTGACATTATTATTATTGTTTTATTTGTTGTTGTTATTATTATTATTATTGAATGATAATCCAATGCATACCATCAAAGTGACATTGGCGCATTATATATGAAACCCAGTATACCCATCAAAACTACACTTCTGATAACGGTACACCAGGCACATGTATCAGAACCATATGTGTGCAATATAGTGATCTCATATCAAGATGAACAACGCATGACCTTGCAGGTGGGCCCCACTTAGAATTTTCTTCAGGTTGAGTAGCCCATCCTGCTCAAAAGGTCCTTCAATAAATGTTGTTTAAGGATGACGAACAAAGCACTTATGTTTCCAAAAGTAAATTATCCAAACCCCAAATAATTCCTCTCAAAATGTGCTTATCATGCTCCTCCCTCTACTTCTGCTCATAATCAGAGATGCATATATTGTCAGCCATTAAGTGATTGTTGAGAGTCCATATATTCCTACGATCTTCTTCCCTTTTCTTGATCTTACACCAGTTCTAGAGATAAGCTCAGTTAATATTGATATCTCCCTTCGTAATAATTCAATCTCAGTTTCAATTCTACTCCTCCAGTTTGATTTTCTTTTCGAATTTGGCATTGTTAGATTTTTGGGTACTAAACAGCGTCTTTCGATTACCTGAGCAACAGAGTAAATTATTTCATTTAACTTATTAAAATCGGGTTTTATATGTTGTATGATTTCTTGTGTAACACAGTTGCCAATTTTTATTTGCATTTTATGTTGGTGTGCATTTGAGAGTTATGAAGTGGTTCTCTGTCATTTATATTTGTATACCCTACAACTGCAAGCTCATTCGGAACTTCTTGCTTCATTTCAATGATAGGTTTTCTGTGTTGTTCAGCAAATATGTGGTCTTCAAATTCTGTTTCGACATCATTTTCGTGGTTGATTTTCCTAGGGTCATTATATTCTCCTTTTTGTTTAGGCTCTTGAGTGGTTTCGGCAGATGGTCGCCTTTCAGTCAATGCTTCTGGTCCAACATTCCTCTCCTCTGCTTCATTATTTCTTTCCTGATTTATATTTAGGTCATTCTCTACCAGATTTTTTTTTTTTTAATAGAGGTTAATTCTGCATCTGTGAGTCTGGTATTTCTGAAGATATCTCTTCTAATATTTGCTAATCTGTTTTCATCCAGATTTGGTCTACTAGCTGGATTCCGGATCCTCCAAATTCTGTAGGAGTTTGCGGTATGTTTCTCTTGGGTTGGCCTACTTAATGCAAAGTAATAAGCGTATATTAATTCTTTATATTGTTCCCGGTTCCATTTATTTCTTTTACACTTTTGATTTTGTGGCCGTTCTGGTCGTGAAATTTGGGGGCTTAATTTGGAACAAATCCCGATTAAGTGACCTTCCAAGTTCGTATTCGGGGAAGATATTCTGCCACTGGAAAACTTTTCGCCGTCAGGCTGACAGCCTCCTAACAGGCGCGCTTCCAGAATAACCACTGGACAAGCGATTCAATGTACTGTTTGAAATTTTCTTTTCTTTTTAAGCTAAGTTAAATTATTATTAAATTTTCATTTTTGAAAAGAAATATTTTTTTTTATTTTAATTTTTGCGTATTTATTTAAGCCACTAATCTTCCTACAGGGGCCGCATTTATTATCATAAGCAGCAGCAGCAATATCACTATCAGCAGCAGCAGCGGCAGTGGTAAAAGTAGTGACAGTGGCAGCAACAACAGCAGCAGTAGTAGCAATAGTAATCGTAGTGACAACAGCAGCAGTGGTAAGCAGCAACAACAGCAACAGTAGTAGCAGCAGCAGTTGTTGCAGCAACAGCAGCAGTAGTAATAGTAGTAGTAGCAGCAGTAGTAGTATCAGTGGCAGTAGTAGCAGCACTAATGGTAGCAGTAGTAGTAGTAGTCACAGTAGTAGTAGTAGCAGTAGTAGTAGTAAGTGCGGCTCACGTATTTCTTTTTTTCTTTGAAGTAGAAGCGGAACCGATTGGTCAAAGACAGTTCAAATTTCGTCTACTACTACTACTACTACTACTAGCAGCGAACAACAGCAGCAGTCACCTTGACCTTAAGAAACCGTAAGGGACTTACTTGTTCTGTATTATTTATGAATAGAGAAGTTGTGTTCCACCAGAGAGAATCTATTATAATTATAATCATTATTATTTTTTTCCACGTGCATTTCACTTATTGCGCATTTTAAAGGGTCATTTTGTTGTATTTGCTGCTGTTCGGTATTGATCGGAGGTCGGTATTTCATCTGCCGTTACGTTCTGAGTTCAAATTCCGCCGAGGTCGACTTTGCCTTTCATCCTTTCGGGGTCGATAAATTAAGTACCAGTTACGCACTGGGGTCGATGTAATCGACTTAATCCGTTCGTCTGTTCTTGTTTGTTCCCTCTATGTTTAGCCCCTTGTGGGCAATAACGAAATAGGTATTGATCGGAGGTAAGATTTCAGTTGTCTAGAGTCAGGTGAAGTCAGTAGCTGGTGGTTGTAAAACTTCATTAGTCTAACGTTAGGTGACGTCAGTTACTGGTGTTTGCAGGTTATGGTGATTTGGAGTTGCGGTTTCGAAGCCCAGGTGGAAGACTGTTACTAAAGTTTTTAAAATTGCCTGTTGTATCTGGTTGTTTTTTGTTTGTTTGTTTTTTGTGGAGAAATTGAGACTGTTTTCCTTTGTGTCTTTAGTGTTCTTTCTTCTTTCTAAAGGATATGCAGCTATGGTTTATATTTTTTAATCAGTTTGCTTCCCTTATTTAAAGAGAATTGTGTTGTTGTGTTTCCGGTGCATTGATAGACAGAGACGATGTGGTATTTCGGGCTTATATTTACTGGACATTAGTCTAGATGTTTGTTTACGGAAATTTTCCTGGTCGTAAAGTCTCGGATCTGTCGACTACGTACCGTTAGTCTGTACCTCAAATTTAACCTAATTTACCTATGTTCCCTCCACATTTGCTGACTTAAATTAGTATAGTGAGCCTCTAAAAGGAACTACAAGTCTTTAGTTAGGGCAGTGGCACATTTTGACTAGTGAGGTTGTATTTTTGACGGATAATTTGGCGCTGGTGAATGACGTTTTAGAGATTGACATCGTCTCTTGCTTCTAATAATCCCATATGTTTCCAGTGTCCTTTTAATTCACAGGTCCCTCAAAAGGAGCGGTATGTTTTGGTGGGTAATGTTGAATGTTTCTATATTCCTCGGATTGTGTGTTGATATGAAATATAAAGTTTTAAGTGTGTCATGGTGTTTTCTTGTTTTCCGTAACACTTGGTAGTCTATCATTTTTGCAAGTTCAATTCTGTTTTTGATTAGATTGACCAGGTATTTTATTTCTAGTGATGTATTTTGAAGTTCTTGGAAGTTCTCGGGTTTCGAGATTAGATGCAGTCGTGCAAATTCTTCTTGCTAATTTGAATGGTATATTTATTTTAGTATGCTTTGAGGGGAAGGGGAAGAATAGAAGATATTGTTTTGAGTCCGTTGGTTTGACGATATCAGTTTAATTTCAGTATCCCTTTTCATGATTCAAGATGTCCAGGAATGGTAGTTGCATGTGAACTGGATACTGTGGTTAATGCAGTTGATTAAGTTTTAACATTTGGGGAGTTGTTCAGGTTTATGTAGCCACAGAATGAAATAGTCAACCAGGTAGCGCTTGCAGTTAGTGAGTAAGAATTGTTGGATGTTGTTTCCAAATGTCAGTCTCGGTTGCTCGTATATTTGGACTTCCAAGTATGCCAGGACAAGGTTGGCAAAAATAGGGGCTACTCTCCTTCCCATCGCCGTACCCGATTTTTTTCTATTATTGTTCTCGTTGAATTTGAAGAAGTTGTTTGTCGGATGAATTTTATTTCTTCATCGATGAATTATTTTCCGATTCTGTCAGGAATGTCATTTGGGAAATTTTCCAGACAGTTTTATATGGCTCTTATCCAGTTTTCGTGGGGAATCAAAATGTAGAGGTTTATTACATCGATTGATTTGTTCATGAGATGTTTTAAAAAGTCCAAATCATTACGTATGACATTCGGTATATGTTGGAAAAGAGGTTTAAGGAGGACGTCAATAAAGTTGGTAAATCTGTGTCTCACACGAGAGACCGGCCCCAATTGGTCTCATTTTGAGATCTCTCGGGTGTGTAATATTTATGACTACAGAATTTGACTTGTTCAGGCTTCGCTTAAGGTCTCACTTTCGTGGATTTTGGGAAATCCATAAAAGTTGCTTGTTTTGCAGTCAAATCTAGTCAAGTTTATATTATTGAGTGTTTAAACTTGACAACATTGAAACGTTTAAACATGTTTTTCTAATTCATAATTCTAAATTTTCACTATTGATAAACAAAAAGAATATTGTCGAAACTAGTTTGGTATATACGTATGAAAATTTATTTAAAAACAATTGCAAGTTTTCCAAATTTAGTTGTATTTTCAACAGCAAATTTGCTTATATTTTACCTGCAAGGAAATGCACCTCCTCTTTTGTTTATATATATATGTATTTATTCATATGTCAAAAGGTACATATAATCTGGTTATTCTCTGAACATCATCTGGTTTCTTTTTCTTAGATATATATTCAACCTTTGGTGAATCAGAGTTGGAAATATCTAATTCGTCATACATTGTGAGAATGTCAACTTCCCCAAATCTAATAGTGTTTCGTATTTCAAGTTTATATATAGCAATTTCTAATTTAAATCTATTCTCTTACTATGAGCATATCCTGAAATAAGGCGCTTGAGGCCCATCCAGAGTAGATGCGTTACACAAAATTATTATAGATATAGCCATTGCAAATATACTCACATGAAAATGAAACAAATAGTCCAGCAATATATAACGTAAATGCAAGCGAGTGTTCTTATGCATTTCCACATTTAATGATATATAGGTTTCACACCGTGAAGCCTTTAATCCGTTCACTTTTATAATGATCCGGAGAAAATTATGAAGGCCACAAATGGCCTCGTTAGATATTCCTGAAAATCTAAGGCAACGTGCGCATGTGAAATGAATAGCTATATTATCTATCATCGTGCAACAGTAACTTTCCAAGACGAGAACGAATAGCCATTACTTCCGAAGCGAGATCTCTGTTTTGATATATAGTTTTATGATAATATAGGCACCTATACAGCAGCCTGGACGTGCTTGTGTATTTGAACAGCAAATACGTATAGAGAAATGTGCAATAACATCAATTTTCCAACATTCGTGCTTGCTATGCCCTTAAACATTTACTACAACTAATGTGTTGCAGTTCAGTCAGTGAATAGTAATCAGCACATTAACCAACGAAAAGTATTTTATTCGAAAAAACATTTTTAGAAACCATTTCTAGTTTCAACCATGTCACAGAAGTGTGGTATCTTGCTTAGTGTTATAGCCTATACCATATAGGCCTGGTTTCACGCCCCACTACACTGTTGATAACAGGATCTCTTGTGCTGACGATGGATTTTTACATTATCACACGATTGAAAGAAAACTAATCGAAACTAACCATCTCCTCCTACATTTGGTAAAGTAGTACGCGCAAGTATATACATCTATATGCATGCATATATACATACATATACAGACAGACACTTACATATAAACACACCTGTACTCACACACACACCCACACATATATAAACATATATACATGAATTCATAAAAAAAAGAAGAACACAACATGCTTTAAATACAAATCATGACAATTTTTTGTGTGCAATAGCAACTGCTGTTATCTTTCAACATCTTACATTTGCATAAATTATTTAATAAATAATTACATAAATAACTTTGATGTAACAGCCACTGTGTACTGGCATGTCATCAGGAGACTGAGTTTGGTATTTATTTGGGAAATCATTTAAAAGATAATTTATTCTATATTATGATAAGAAAAACTCAGGGTCTCCCATTGGTTATCATTGGGCAGAAACAGTTGTTGTAAATTTTATTTTACCTGTTCATTCAGTCATGTTGTTTTATAAAGTTTTATGTAAATTCCGTTTACATAATCAGAGTTTCATGTATATGCTCAATAAATAGAGTAATCAAGCTGCCTGATGGCATGCGGTAGTCGATAACCATGTATAAGCTTTGAAATGAGCGTTTTGAAATTGTTACTCAGATTATTATTTCGTCTAATACTGACTGCAAATTCTGGTACAGGGCCAGTAATTTAGGTGGCGCGGATAAGTTGGTGACATATACACCAGTGCAAACTGGTTCTTATTTTATCGATCAAAAGGATGACAGGCTAAGCCGACCTCGGTGGAAGTTGAACTTAGAAGGTATAGGGTCTATACTATAGACGGACGAAATGTTCCAAGGTTCTTTGACCCACGTAATAACGATTCTGTCAGGTCGCGTGTTTTATTATTCGGTCTAACGTTCAAATTCTTGATATTACAATAAAATTATTTGTTAAAGCAAGATTTACAAATTAAGTGGTATAACATATAAGTTTTCAAAGCATAAACTAAAGGTTCTTTGATGTTACCTAGCTGTGTAGAAATATGGATAGCTGAAATTAATTACGTTTGGATGATAAGATTAAATTTCAGCTTACTAGAAATAATATATATTTTTAAAGGAGCTAAAACGAATATGTTTATCTCAGTGCATCCGCATCTATTACTGCGTAAAATTATTTCGCATGTGCAGAAGCAAGTACAAGTGTACACACATATGCACACACTAATACACAAATATACGTGTATATCTATTTATCTATCTATATATACATATATATATATATACATATATATATATATATGTCCACAGCTTTGTGCGCCGCGTTAGGTTGGGTGCGCTTTTCCATAACACACCACCCGCACCCAACGAGGACTGCTTCACTGACCTGGGCCGACGACCATCCCAGTGGACGCCTGCTCCTGGACAGTTCCAAGCAGTTGATCTTTTC
>NC_068983.1:127245792-127246329 GCF_001194135.2 Octopus bimaculoides | reverse complement strand
TACCTCTACCCCACTCTCTGCCTAACCCACACTCCAACCATGCCTTCCCCACCTCCCAACACCCTCACATCACATCACACCAACACCCTCACAACACACCACGCACACACTACAACTGACCAACTCCTTTCTCCCCTCCCCATTTTCACACACACATACGTCAAGATCACCAGCATTTTATCTCACACACACACAGCCCCTCGTTCTTCGATCACCGTTCTTTCTCCACCTTTGTTATCTCCCCCTTTTCTTAGCTCTCCTGTGAAAAAATCTCTAACTTCCGGTCAGCCATTACTATAATTAGCCATTACTCTGATTGACCGTTGACTGAACACTATTCAATTTTTTTTGTCCGTGTTTTTCTCCTTGTCTCCATATTCTTTCTGTTGAAGAGCGTAGATCGAAACGTTAATGACTTTCCGTATTCCCGAGCGTCATACTAATACATCATTTTGTTGTTTACACCACCTGTCCTCGTCTGTTGTTTTTTCGTACATTCTCCCATATATAATACATATATATATATATATATATATA
>NC_068983.1:127242418-127245684 GCF_001194135.2 Octopus bimaculoides | reverse complement strand
TCTTCTTTGTAAGCCCACTACTTACTCTATCGGTCTTTTTTTGCCGAACCGCTAAGTTACGGGGACATAAACACACCAGCATCAGTTGTCAAGCGATGTTGGGGGGGAGGGACACACACAGAATCACAAACACACATACACATATATATACTAATACATATATACGACGGGCTTCTTTCAGTTTCCGTCTACCAAATCCACTCACAAGGCTTTGGTCGGCCCGATGCTGTATTAGAAGACACTTGCCCGAAGCTTATAGATTTTATTATTTTCCTCTCTTAGTGCTGTTGTCGCTAAGTTCTAGCAGCTCTTGATAGAATACCACAAACTGATGGTGCCTTTAATACTTTTCCTCTCATTTAACAGCTTCCTAGAGCTTCCACATTCTCCTTCACTGAATGGATTTTCTGGCATATGTTACATCCTCATCCGCAGATAGTAGCATTGCGTTGCTTCCTTTTCCATTTGTAGTCTTGAATTTAAAAACCACCGATGAAGTTGGTGGACAGAGATGAACTGATTTGCTGTGGAGATTGAGCTGATGGTTGTGTGAAAGAGCAGCTATTTTCGAGAGCGTTTACATGATTACTTTTCCATTTCCTTCCTCAGAATTTTTGCAACTTCCTAATCTGAAAAATATCACAACAGTTTGTGTGTAAAAGCAAAATACCATCAAATTTCATGGGGCTGTCTCTTATAAAATACCCTCAGTATCACTTTACTGTTTAGATAGAGGCGGTTGGTGTGTTTTCCCTTGTCGATAAAGGTACAATCGTAATTCTTCCAAAGGCATCAAACTCCCTCTTCGAGTGTTGACATAAAATATCCCTGGGTTATGGATATCAGTCGTCAGCCTTCCTTTCAGGCAACTCAGGAACAGACATTTTGCTAGAATGAATTCCATACACGACCATGTTGTCCTCGTGTCCGGCTAGCTCATATATCAAGCTGTTTACCTTAGGGTGACGGTGTCATGACTATTATCTCATCCATGAAAGACCTACAAGCTGCATAAACTGTGTTATCATGAATTTTAGATATTTTCGAATTTTATTTTTCCTACCATTTGAATGCATTTATATTCAGCATAAACAGGATTACAGAAGTATTGCAATATATCATTATAACCTCTTTCCATTCTCTTTCATTTGCTAGTGAAATTGTTTGCGGTGCTTAGTACTTTCAGTAAATACTTGTGCGACATTATGCATTCGACTACCGCTGATGTTACTTGGAAGAGCTCAAGGGAACTTTTGATTTCTGGGTGTTGCACACTTAGGGAGGTGATGGCAGGAGGCAATCATTCCACTAAGAAAATGTAGAGATTCGAATTTGCTCTTTCAATGAAGTGTCTGAGTGGATGTCCCTGATGGAAACTGAACGTATGTATGTATATATGTATGTATGTATGTATGTATGCATGTGTGTGAGTATAAATATGCATGTATATATATATATATATATATATATATATATATATGCGTGAGTATGTGTGTATGTATATATATATATATATATATATATACATAGAGTGAGATAGATATATTTACACACACACACACACACACACATCTAATACATACATGTATGCATGTATGTATTTATGTTTGTATTTGTGTGTGTTTGTACAAATGTATTATGATATATATATTTTTCGCGAAGTTTCATGAGAGAAATAGATTATATCGAAACACAAAGACTTTATGAATATATACAATGAAATAGAGAATGAATGCCGGTAAGTATAAATCTGCACCATCATTTTTCGCCCTTTCGATGCATCATACTGCGAAACTCCAACAGGAAAATTGCTAACTCGTTTCTTTAGAGAGAACGAATTTAAAATTATTCAACATGTGACATTAAAACGTAATGTCATCGTTCCGATAAAATCCTCCGTAGAAAAATTTGTAAGATAAAATGTTAAGTTATGTATAGTAATGAGAAATGTATGTAATCACTTCTCACGTGTATATGCTAGTCTCATAACAGTGGCACTTCTTTTATTGGAAGTTTAGTGTCGACCTATACGCACATGCACACGCGCGCTCACACACAAGAACACAACGCAAAACTCACACACATACACATGTTACTCTCTTCAAAAGTTCAAACAGGTTTATATTTATTTCTGATCCTTTGCTACAAGAAATGAAATAACATGCAGACTTCCTGTCCTACGAGCAGAACACAGTGACGTAGAAATTCTCTACTTTGTAAACGTAATTAAATCTTTTGTACAGAGATTTCGATGGAAATAGAAATCATTTGTCGGGAGTGTTAAGACTATCAAATAGGAAAGTATAACTTTCCAAGCGTTCACACACTCCAAGTATATTGTATTATTTCCAACGTGTTTAAAACATTATCAATTATGAGCCGGGAAAATCAATGAACATTGTCGCCAAATAAATTCAAGATTTGGTGGGGACAATCAGAAATATAGTGCACTAGGACAACTGATACAGACTGTATATATGAACTGTACGTACTGAAAAACAAAACGCAAATCCATGGGTGTAAAATACTAGTCAACCGTCTGGTCTGTGCCAAACAAATCGTAATTAAGTTGCAAATCCACTACGAGCACGTCATTCTGTGGATCACCTTTCCTGAGAAAAAACTTCAACCTCGGCCAAAAGTCAAACAGGAGAAGTGACAGATAGTTATGTGCAGATGTAATTGTATTAATATAGGTAAGTAATAAGTGTCATGCCATACTGCATCAATTCTGGATGTATGTTGTAGTGTTGGACAACCCTGGATATATGTAATATGTAGTGGAGTGACATCCGTGTTTGAATAAATCTCAGAACCTTCAGACAAGGATCATACTTTACAGACTATATAAATGAATCAGCTATACTACTAGTAATGCTGAAGGGAAGTGTAATTTACATCCTCAGAATAACATAACTTCACGTAGAGTCGCCACTCTCCAGACAAGATCTGAAATGTATAATAAACATTAAGAGCAAACAAGTCAACGATTTGGGTTGGACATTGAATCAAGCATGGGCGCTACAGGCATACTTTCAGAATAAGCGTATAATTTCAAACGAGAGTAATTTCAAACGAGAGTAGGCGTCCAATTTAAAAGACATTTGATATATTCCCCTCTAGATTAGAGCTTTTTTTTGTATCTAGTTATTAGATGATTCCTCAAAAACCTGTCGTAAACTGTATATATATATATATATATATATATACACACACACACAATCAAAGACACACACAAAAATAAATAATGTTTCTTTGATTGTGCA
>NC_068983.1:127239995-127242151 GCF_001194135.2 Octopus bimaculoides | reverse complement strand
TGAATGTGGTGTGTGCCAGAGGGTTTGCAAATCCAATGGGGGTCTTAAAAGACATGTTAGGATCCACAATGAGCAGAACTTACTTGCAGGTATTGGTAGTGCAAATCAGAGGTGCAATCTGTGTGGGTGTTTTTTCAAAACACTGTCTGGTTTAAAAAGCCACATCAGACGCCATGAAATGGCTAAGGTGTAGGTGCAGGAGGTGGTCAAACTCTGTTTAAGGAGTAGACAACCACCATGTATGTATGTAGATATATATGCATTATGTATATACGTACGTACGTACGTATGTATGTATGTACGTATGTATGTATGTATGTTTGTATGCATGTATGTATGTATGTATGTCTGCTAGTAAGTTCTCTACTGAATAAGTATATGTATGCTCTGAAGCTAACGGGTGAAACACTTGCCTGAGAAGGGTTCCTTCTCTGAAGACCTTCAGCTGTTCAACTCTGTTGAGAATTTTCTTTCCACCGTTGAATATTAGCGTCATCCAACACACATATAATGTCTATATGCGCGACTGTCTAAAAAGTACCATTTTATAGATATTAAAAAAGGTATATTCATTCATTCGTAGAAACGAGTGGAACCTCTTAGCTACAGCATGTGAGGTAACTGTTTAAGTTACATACCGTATTTTATGTATTTGGAACCAAACACTAGGCGATGTTGCGTGTCTTCATTTTAGTATCGCTGCAAGTTCCATTTTAACACTGTATCTCTTTATTCCAGTACACGTTTAATCCAAAGCTGCCATAGTATATCTCCGTCGAAATTCTTTATCCAGGACAAATAGTTATTTTATTTTATTAGGATAGTACTGTGAAATGTGAGCAAGTCTGATACAGTATGCTTCATAAATGTCTTCCAGCTGTTTATAAATTTCATGCTTTAGGAATTAGAATGCCAAAGTGTATACTGAGATGTGATATTAGCTTTTGTATAATGTGAGATAGTTTGCTTAGAGTAAGGTATAGAATATATTTGAGAATAATAGACTCGTGTGGAGACGTAGGAAATTATGTCTTTAGTAATTCCACAGAGAGAATGTTATAATTATGAAGTTAAAGTAGAAACAAAAATTGGCGCAGTATAACTGTATATAACTGGTATCATACAAACATAGCAGAATAATAGTTTCAAATTTTGGCATGAGGCACGCAATTTCGACCCCAGTACTGAATTGCTACTTATTCTATAGACTCAGAAAGAATGGAAAGCTAAGTTGACTGCTAAATTTGAACGAAATTTGAACATAGCATAATAATAATAATAATAATAATAATAATAATAATAATAATAATAATAATAGTAAGTAGTAGTAGTAGTAGTAGTAGTAGTAGTAGTAGTAGTAGTAGTAGTAGTAGTATACATTTACTAAAATTTATGCAAACGATTAATTCGGTCACAGAAAGACGGGAGAAAATGTTGTGTAAATAAATCGGCACTTCAAAGTGGAGTAATAAATTATTAGCAAACTAAGTTATACATAGTTTTCTGACCGTAATGGTTACTGGTTGGCATTTATCACTCCTCCGAGTTAGTAGCATGTCGAAAATGTCAGAATTCAATAGCTTCTTAGTAATTCATTGCAATGTGTTACAGTTTTTATTTAGAATTAAGCAAAACAAATCTCAGATTCATGTTCCACGCATATTCTGGAAATTTGATTGTTAAGTCGGTTCCTGCATGGAATAGGGTAAAAATCTATATGTGATATAATTCATTTGGAGGACTTGGTATATGAAATTGGAATGATTATTTAACGCATTATCTTTAAAACACGGCTTACATATTGAATTCGATGGTAACGTATAAGTATCTATGCTGATTAGACATTTTGTAAAATCCCATTGGTAGAGGGGATATAAGCATAATCAGAACGCTTATTCTTAAAGAGTGAATAGCAGTAAAATTTATATTGTATGCCTTTGTTTTCTCTCTGGTTCTCTGACAGTGAAAGTCTTTTGTTCTGATCGGGACAATACAATACACATATATGTTATGTAGTTACCACTTCCTTGATTTAAATATCACACGATCAATAAACGTAAGTGCTTGCGAATATATGTGCATATATATGTGTGTGTATGTCTGTGTGCGTGTGTGTGTGCAAATATATATACATATATATATAGGAGAGAATATAC
>NC_068983.1:127235899-127239851 GCF_001194135.2 Octopus bimaculoides | reverse complement strand
GTGTGTGTGTGTGCGTGTGTGCGTGTGTGTGTATGTTTGTGTATGCATATGTATACGTATACATATATAAGGAGAAAAATCGAAAGAAACTGAGAGGGAAATGCTGGTGATGACTATTAAGAATTAAAATCTATATTATCTGACAAGATTTATTTTTATTTCCTTCACTGTCGACAAGAACTCAAATATCTATTCTTTCATTTTCTCACTCTTCTGATGTTCCCGCAGTCTCACCTCCTTTCTCTTTGCCTCACTTACTCTATTGGTTCTCTTCTATGAAGCACTATCACAGTATTTTATTTATCTTTGTTATTTTGCTTGTCAGAGATTCTTTCACTTGAAGACGTCATCGAAACAATTACAAATGTCGCAATAAATTTAAGGAACTATGATTCATGTGGCTTAATAGATAGAGAGACTGCTCGTATGGGTGATATATCTTTATTTACTTGATACATTGTATCGTGAACAATTATTTTTAACGACTCCATTATCAGTATACCTCTCTGAGTTTAAACAGTTGTGAAAGATACCTTAGTGCTGTACTCCAGAGAATTAACAATATCATATTTAAAATGGCAACAATCTATAACTTAAAGGGTGTCCCTGAATATCATTAACATAGTGTTAATTTTTTGAAATGTATTAACAAAATAGAAATAAAATAAAATGCATGATATGAAAAATTGAAGAAAATGAAATTCACACCTTCCTTTTCGATAAAAGATTTATCTTCCGATAAGCGTCTTTTCTGAATTGGAGAACGTTTCAATTATCGTGAATTTCTTTGTGAACACAAATATGTTAAATACACAACGATAATGTCAATTTAAACAAACAGAGTATTCATTTTTCATTCAACAAAAATACAATAATTAAGATTTATATTAATGACAATTGTTTTTGTCATTTACCTCCATATTATTATTATTATTATCATCCTCGTCGTCGTCGTCGTCATTGAATTTGTCTCATTGTCAACCTTGTCATTATCAGCATTATCGTCGTCATCGTCGTCATCGTCGTCATCATCATCATCACTACCACCACCATCATCATTATCATCCTCATCCTCCTCCTCGTCCTCCTCCTCCTCATCATCATCATCATCATCATCATCATCATCACCACCACCACCACCATCATCATCATCCTCATCATCATCATCACCGCCACCACCATCATCATCATACTCCTCCTCATCATCATCATCATCATCACCACCACCACCACCATCATCATCATCCTCATCCTCATCATCATCATCATCATCATCATCATCATCATGTTTTATCGCCCAAGAAATATATTTTAGACACTACTATATTATTCAATATTCGATAGTGCCCGCTCATCCTTGCAGAGCATTTGACAAACAACTCAGTTGGTTTCTCTCTGGAATGGAATAAGTAAATGCTGAATACTGCTCGCTTCGATTCTTCTCCTCTCTCAATCTTTCTCCACTTGTCTCTCTGTCACTCTCTATCTATACATATATGTGTGCTCGTGTGTGTGTATGTGTGTGCAAGAGAGAGAAAGAGAAAGCGCATGGTGCAGTGATCAAGGTGTTGCACTCACGATTGCCGGGTGGTGCATAAGGTTCTTGAGCTCTGCAATCACTTCGACTCCTGACGCGTATTCAGGCAACGTTGATTTGGTGGAGGAGGTGAGGTAATGTACGGCACATACATTTGATCACTACAAACATATTAATTCTGCGGGTCACTCGGCAAAGGCTGACCGGTCATACGTCGTCATCAACAAAAGCATGTGTGTGTGTGTGTGTGTGTGTGTGTGTGTGTGAGTGTGTGTGTGTGTGTATACCGTGAAACAGGGTTAATTTGAACAGTTTTAGACTTCTTATTGCAATAATTTCATAACCTTTTTCAATCTTCACTAAATTTTACTATGCTAGGGGGACTAAATAGGTAAATTGATATATGAAATAAAAGTAAGCTGCAGTAAACTTTTGATTACATTTTTTTTGTATAATTGTAGCTGCTCAAAATAACCCCCTGATTTGGGGTTACTTTGAATAGTAATGTTTCTTATTAACAAATGCAAAATACAAGTCAATGAACAGCTTTAAGTGTTTTAGTACTAAAGAAAAATGTCAGTTATTATTAAGTCACATTTTATATTCCCCATTCTTGTTCTAGGTCAGAAAATTGATAAAATCCCCTGTTCTTCAGGGGAATCTCTTATTTTCATTTGCACCACATTTTCCCAGTCGTAGACGATATTATCCTCCTTCAGTGACAACCTCCACCCTATCCTTTTACATTTTGTCAATGACGACACAAGTGCTTCATCGCTTCCAGTTGAGATCATTTGATCGGGAAAAGTTTGCCCCCCATTCCTTACGATTACAAAGTTTCTAGAAAAAAAAATACTTTGTATTTCTGTGTTTTCTGCTTTTGCAATGTCTGATGTACCAGAGCGCCTGTGATATTTATTCATAGAAACATCACTACCCACTGAGTTTAGTTCTTCATGCACATGAAAATTCTCTTGCTGCTATCATTCTCCATGCTTCTCTATAACTGCTAATGAACTGGTGGCCATCATTTCACTACCAGAATCACTGATGTCCTCAGCACGTATACATTTGCCACCTTTTTCGTGTCTTCTTTGTGTGCTCTCATCCACTCCTCTTATTGATTTTAGCATTTCCCAAACAACACCCCAAACTCTTACATTCATAACTTCATCGTCTTCTTTGCTCCCTTCCTGATCTGGTAGCTGATCCAAAACTTTGTCTGGATCAAAAGTGTGAATTCCACATTTCATGAACCCACTTTCCAGATTCTTGCTGTGATTGACACCGTGGGGAAAGAGAGAAGCATGCAGCTGTGTGAGCAGAGCAGGAAAACATCTTTAGTTAACCTCTTCGAGTTCTTCCTGCCGTAAGACATTCAATGATTTAAGATTTTTCTCCAACATTTTTTAAGAGGCCCATAGAATACCACGTCAAGTGGTTAAAGCATATGCGTGGAATTGGATGGTAGCACCTTGCTTACTGCCGTAAACAGTGATCTGTGTTAATTTCAACGGCGTTCAATGTAACGCCCGCTGGATAATTAAAGGTGGTACATGTCATGATACACAAGTTTTTCCAAAGATACGAAAGTTATAAAGACGCTTCAAAATAAAAATTATTAACAGGATATATTAACATCATATTTTAACAATAGCTTGTATCTTCAATGCAAGAAGTGCTTTAGTTACTGACAGAAGTATTCATATCTTGCAAAACTATTTGTTTGGCTGGAATTTGAAGAAGTTAACAAATTCTTTCTTTGAGTGGATAATCAAAGTTATATTTACAAAGTTTACTTTATGTATTGAAATCATACTACCATACGAATATAATTCTAAAGTCGAACACATTTAAAAAATTCTCTGTGAGAAATTTTAGCAACAAGCAATAAGAGCAAACAAAATATATTTTGTTCAAATTTACCCCGGTGTTCAGAGTAACCCATTTCTCTGTATCAATGTTTCGAGCATCTCCCATATTGAAATCCTCCACTGGGACAGCTGAGTAGTCTTAACTTAATTCATTACATCTATATTCTTTTTCCTGTATATACCCAATATCATACCGTTCTTAAGACGTGGAAATTTACAGCCATTCTCGTGTTGGGAATCTTCCGCAAACAAACTACATGCATTACGTTAGCCTTCTAACACTGCCATTAACTGACGCTTAACAACATCCTTAAATTGAAGGTAAGGATTACAAATGTTACGCATATCAAGGATATAACTCAACACCTCAATCTTCTTCTGCGAACGTAGGGTATATCACTTCATAAAACTGACGTTCCTTGCTATGCTAGTCCTCACTGTCTAAAAATGTGCACAATATAACTCCTTAAAGCTATAAATTTCATTCACACACGCATATACGCACACGCATATACGCACACGCATATACGCACACGCATAT
>NC_068983.1:127233053-127235745 GCF_001194135.2 Octopus bimaculoides | reverse complement strand
GGTGACATATAGCATTGAATATTTTCCATACAGAATGAGTAGATGGAAAAAAATCGACATCTTTCAACAATTTAAATGAGATTTTCTAATGGAAATAATTATTCATGAAATCGGAGTTTGCTTCATTACTTCCGCATATTACATAAGCAATTCCAAAAACAGTAATTTTCAAAATTGTAGCAGAAGCAGAAATGGAAATGTACACTATTGAAAAGATTTATTGAATAAGAGAAATATGAAAATGCTTATGCTTATGTTGCAGAAAATAATCTAAATCTTGTAAGCGGTGAAACCAAAACACGATACCGTGATGTACATAATTTGGTGCGAATCTTACTTAACCTTTATATTTAAGTGCGAATTTGTGATGTAAATAAACATGCCCATTGTTCCTATGTCTTAGCCAATGCTACATAGAATGAGGCATTTTTAATGTGAATCTGTGATGTTCGATATTCATAAATGAAAAGGAGCCAAACTAAATAGTCTGTTATGGTCGCTTCTCTATTGCAGCAATCACTTTATTTTACAAACTTCACATATTAATATATTCTTGTCTACTCTAGGCACAAGGCCCGAAATTTGGAGTGGGGAGGGAGCCAGTCGATTAGATCGACTACAGTACGCAACTGGTACTTAATTTATTGACCCCTAAAGGTTGACAGGCAAAGTCGATCTCGGCGGAATTTGAACACAGAACGTAAAGACAGACGAAATACCACTAAGCATTTCGCCCGGCGTGCTAACTTTTTTGCCAGCTCGCCGCCTACACATATTAATATATTAAGCAATGAATGGCTGTAACACTAGTATTTTCAACTACATAACATTGCTAATTTCGTGATATCAATCATGACGCTTGCATCATTAGTTCACAGGCAGAGCAATGAAATAGTAATTTATTTTCGCATTTCCTATGTCAACTTATAAAGATTTGTATTTGAGATCAATTAAAAGGTTAATTTACTAAACCTATCAAATGATCCATGTTAAGCCGAACTGCTAGACAGTGTTTGATTCACTTTGAACAATATGAAGTATGTAGAAAACACCAAGATTAATAGAGTTTTCAAAAGCAACCGTTTATCTCCTAAACTGAAGTATCTTACATGAATTATTAGTTTACCACTTCAGCGCCGAAAACGTGGTCTTTGTATTGACTTTCCACAAATAAACGGTCATTCCTATATCTATATTTAATAACGAGCATTGCAACTAGAAATCCCTCGGTTACACCAAGTAAGTTTCTAGTTGTTCCGATCACCGGAACAGCCCGTACCCGAAATTAACATATTCTCACTGCGCACTTGACAATCATGTATACCCTTAACGTAATTATCAGGGAGATTCAAAATGATGCCGAATGTGACGAGGCTGGCCCTTTGAAATAAAGGTACAACTCAATTATGGCAGCTGCGTGGGTGGAGTAATCTGAAATAAAGTGTCTTCATCTGGTATACGCCGCTGGGTTCCAACTCCCACCTTACAATCGTAACCTAATGACTTGGCTACACACTTTTACAATGTAATTCTAAGTATGAAGGCAATATTTGTCGTACACATTCATCTATAGCAGTAAACTCTAATAGTTAAAACATGTAAATTCATACGTGCATTCAGAGGATTAAACAATTGATGTATTTTATTTCGTTGATGATGACTAAACGTAAATGTCATAAAGTGTAACACTTAAAACTATCAGATATTCTTTCAATACATTTCAATGAAAACCAATGGAAAATGTTGTCATAATTGTCAGAGATTTATGCTTGTATGAATGACGTAGTTTTTTTTCATCAACAATATGTGCAGCTTGCACCATTTTTATTCTCTGAGATACTATATTTTTTGTATGTAGGCATCTAGAATTATTAATTTTACACTACACTCGTTTTCATTTATTTCAATATTTAGCCTTAAAGTACTTTTACCTTCATCCATATTTATAAAATTGTTCGCAATATAATTTATTTATTTAAGGTTTTATATAATTCATTATTGTCTATTAGCATTAAAATAAATATTCATCTAGAACTAGATTACTGTTCGATAGAGATCATTTCAAAAAATGAACTTTTTCAGAAGCAATACTTATAACAACGTGTAAAACTGGTGCTCTGGTGGAGTTTATATGTACAAAGGATTAATAAAATTAATAATAATAATAGAAACAACTATAACATCGAAAATACCTTTGGAATGAGAACCCAGGTTCGAAATTTCCCCAAGACACCTGATGAAGGCTGTAGGCTATATCAGTCGAAACGTTGTGTTAACAGCAGACAATATTAGAACAAATATCCATCTATTGTATATAATGTAAATAACGTACGTAATTCCTCATCTCTAAAATATAGAACTGTATTAGGCATACCACGTTATGTATTATGTACTCCATGGATTCGAACTTGAAGCACGCATCAACAAAGTGCATTACATCAAGCCGTAGTATACCTTCCATGGTTTTGAATTTTCTCTTAATCGCTAACACACTCGTCCATAAATATACAAATACGATATATAATCATATATGGCGGCATACGCGTCTTCATTCATGCAAAATGTAGTGTCTTTCAAGATGTGCATTATAAAATCATAATTTATTACACATTTTTTTTTTTTTTTGAAATTAGCGTATCTTTCTATTGAATGCCTAGAACCGATATTAACCGCATCAAATCATAGTATATCT
>NC_068983.1:127226411-127233043 GCF_001194135.2 Octopus bimaculoides | reverse complement strand
TTTGGCTTGGAGCTACAAACTTAAAACCCCTTGCTTGATACTCTGTATCTTACTTGGTAAACTGTTGACATGTATATGCGTCAGTTTGACTTATATGTGCATTTTCTAGCATCATATAATATAAAAATATCAAAATGGATTCAGTTAAAATATACCAAACTAATAGTATTAAATTCAGGTCATTTCTTTATATTTTATACACACCAGTTTCCCTGCAGGTAAATATGCTGTCGGTTTTCTCTACACAGCGTTTATTTATATTTCACTTTTCTTTGCAGATCTTTTATCTCACTGATTTCCCATCATCCAAACATACGGCGATTTTGTCTCGTATAGTAAAGTAGAAGTATATATTTATATATTCTTCGGTCAGCTTTACTAATATTGCTCCTAAACTAAGTCACATACAACACATATTTTGACAAGGGACTAATTGTATTCCGAGGAAGTATTTATGTCATAAATTGTTATTTTATTCTACTCTCTTTGTGCTATCAGGCAAGGCGTGTTATAAAACATACTTTGAAATATTTTCTGCCAATATATTTACTGTTCTTCTCTCATATTTCTATCCCCTTTAAAGTAAACGAGGTCATTCATCTTACCAAATGACGATGCTAAACAACGTGCTCTTTTGCAGTATTATTGAAATACATTACGATTACAGTCAACTGCATATGTTCCTCTTTCTTTGAATATTTCAATTATATGTAACCACCTGTCAATAAACGAAAGCATGAGCACCATCTAAAGCAATGTGTTTTTGTTATATTGTGTATGGTCTGTATCAAATTTCCAAGTGTCAGTAGATAAAATATTGATGGTTGAAAATATTAAAATAAATGTACATAGATTGATGGGTAACAAGACAGAGATATAAATATACATAGGTATAGATAGAAAAAGTGAAGATAAATATAAGAAATCTACATCACAATATGCGTACACGGATAATCAGTCATTTATATACATTTAGATATATAGTTATCTACATGTAAATATTCGTACACATAATTCTATACGGGAAAAAATCAGAGCCAGTCAAACTGTAAAGTGTTGTGAAATACTTTACATTTACCACACACCCAGCCAAAAAAAAAAAAAGAAAAGAAAGAAATAAGATGGACCAGAACAAAAAAGAAAAGAACGACGAAAAGAAGGGGAAAGTATGAAAACTACGAATATCGAAATTTTCAATAAAAGTGAGCGAATGAAAAATTACTTGTGGAAACTACCAGACATAAATCATGCACAAGAGTAAAAAGAAATTGAAAGACTGAACCATGTGTAGAATGAGAATTTAATAATAAGAATGCACACAAAAGAAACAAGTTGAAAGAAATATATGTTCCGTCGAAGACATGCGGATAATATAACTCGTAACTAACTTGTACATAAAGAAATGGAAAAAATATGTAGTATAATCAAACCTCCGGTGTCTTTCTATATATTCTCGATTCTATAACAACGCTGACGTAAATATATTGTTGATTAATATCAACCACATTTACATCCTTTATTAATGCTGTCTTCCCGATTTACGAAAAAAAATGTAAATATACATCAGAGAATTGAAATAAGAAAACGATAAAAACAAATCTGGCTGAATAAAATCGGTCAACATGTAGAAGAAATAATGAAGTTCATAATAATAAAAAGAACGTATGATGCAATAATTTGTTTCTACCCTCTATAAGACAGATTGTTATGCAATTTCGACGTTAATTAAATCTTTTACAGAAACCAAAAGTGACATATTTATGATAAATATTCCAAATCGTTAACGGTACCCATTTGTTTTCTCCGTTTGATCGCTCGAAAATGAAAACAAAAATATTGTTTTAGATTTATCAGGGATATGACGTCAACGAAAAATCAAATGTGGTAATCGCATTCAAGAAATTTAATGTGCGTCGTCACAATATATATTCGTTAAATTTTATGTTCTGTAAATATTCTGTTTCCTTTTGATCGCGTTTTTTTTTATTCAGAAATATTAAATGTATCACAAATAGCATACAAAGTTCAGCTTAGACTGGCAAAATGTGCGAACTTTATGGTTGGTATTATAGAATTTGAACATTTTTAGGTTATTTGTTGGGTAGAAATATCGGTTACTTTGTATGTTACAATATCAAGCAAAAATGCGTGTGCGTGTGAGCGAGGAATATATATGTACGTGAGATATATATTACATCTTTCTATGAAAGAGTCACGTATAAGCACTGAGAGTATTAATGTGATGTAATGAATTAAATCAGTTTGGCTAACGGTTTATTTAATCAACCCTAGAGGAAGTAAAGCCGATTTCGACCATGCTTATTTATTTTCTACTTCCTGTATACAAATTGTCACGTCTGTTGATGGATAACAAACCATTTCATGTATTCTGAGAGATATTAATTCTATAGGTAAACTATAGTAATTTATATTGCTAGGAAATATATCTGGCTTTTCTTATATTGATATATCTTCAAATAATTTTGAAAATATATTAATGGTTACCTTCAAAATCTTTTCTGGTGTGATGAATGTGGTACTGGTTTCGTTAATTCGTTGCACTTGTATTTTGCTAACATCAAGTCGGTTACGAAGGCTGTGATCTGGCAGAATTATCAAGTCACCGGACAAAATGCTAGGCCTCGCCCAATTGATAACTGCTGTGAATATAACTAACGTGTCCCCTCCCTTAGACTTGCTGGCTTTGTCCCAAAATTTGAAAGTGCTATTAAGTCGGTAACCGTTTTATATAGTAGGTTATGTATCAAAATATAAACCAGTTTTGAAATGAACCACTACCATCAAGACATACAATTACAGTTGTTATATAATCAATATATTCGGCAAAAGAGTGAATTCGATAGGTGCTGATGAAAGGAAAAAAAACTCCGAAATATAGCATATACACTCTTTTGTGGCGGACGCCCCCATATGAGAAGTGGGCTGTTCCACCACTGCGAGTGGACAGACACAGTAAGCTGTGTCAGTCGGCAAGGTACGCCATATGGGTCAGTCACGCATACAACCAATTTACGTTGACATAATGCGGGAGATATCAGTGGAGACGAGTAGTCGAACTACACGCAGTGCTAGATAGAACAAGGACAGAACTGTGCCACACACAGTCAAGAGTAATATACACACTGGGCAAAGAATATAAATTCTATTGAAAAATGTTTCGAAGAGAAAAAGGTTTGATAAAACTGGAATTCTAACACTTAACTGAATTACACACAGTGAAAAATTTTAGTCAAGTCGCTACGTTTAATAGCGCAACCGGTAAAAAATGTAGACTGGTACTACCTGCGGCATTCAAATGAGGAAGTGAATTCTCTGTCTGGAAGAAAAGTAGTAATGATAATACGTCCGTGTGAAGGACTTTAGTCAGGGTGCTATATGTTTATAGCGATACCAGTAATGATGTAGATTGTTACTACCTGTGGCATTCTGAAGAGAAAATGATTCTGTGTGGAAGAAATAATAATAATAATAATAATAATAATAATAATAATAATAATAATAATAATAATAATAATAATAATAAGTCCGTGTGAAGGAGTTAAGTCAGGTCGCTATGTTTTAGTAGTGTTACCGGTAAAGTGTAGACAGGTACTATCTGCGGCATTCTGAAGCAAACAGTGTCAGTCGGTGAGGTGCGCGGTACGGGCCAATCAAGCAAACAATAGAAGTTACGTCGTCATAATGCGGGACATACTACACGTATTACCCATTAATTAGCTTGTAAGTTCATCTTATGCATCAATGATTGCTTGAAAGTGGAACCGAAACATTTGAAATGCTAGAACTATATGTTCCCTAAGCATTCAAGACATCACATGAACCATGGCAAGTTTCAATGAAAATATGGTATTCTGAAAATATCGCTTAGTCAATTTTTCAACAAAACTCCAGTCGTAGCTAGTTAAGAAAGATAAATCGTGCTAGTTTGGTCTCCACAATGTTAGACATGATCATCAATATTGCTTGACATCTATTTATTGTTATGTGGGAACTGTGGGAAAGTAATAAGTCTTGCTGGAACAGGTATACCTTTCTATTGCGTACTTCACGCATCCAGGTTTCAAGATCTCTGTCCTGCACCTCAAATTACCCAAAAGCATGACCTATAAGATTTTGTGTGAAGATATGGTATACTGTTACATGATACTCTTCGCTATCATCATTCATAAAATCGACAAAACTGAAAATTAGTGAGCGTTCCATTAGCAAGATCCGCGACAACATGTCTTTAGGGACATTAGCGACATTAACCACAACATGACATTCTATTGTAAGACTTTCGATTTTCCTCGAAGATTTTCTCCTCAGCGAATAACGAGTTACACGTCGGTGAGAGTTTAAGAACATGTTAAGTCAGAGTTTGGCACGGATCAAATGGTCTTCCTGTATCATCGTATACAAATATTGGACTCCATCGGGTAAAGAAGACATGCAATTCTATATGCACAAATTTTCGACCAAACACTCGTAGTTCATTGTTGATGGGGCTGAATTGCTTTCCTAGATCATCATCGAGAAAATTTCGAAACCGTTTGATGAATTTTGCTGCCTTGCACTGTCCGGGCATTTCCACCACTGACTTTCAATTTCAATTGATTTGTCTATAAAATATCTCTAAATATTTGGAAATCTATCAACTTTTGAATTACTCTATAAACATGGCATATCGTTTCATTTCTTGCGTATGTGATACATTGTTAGTGGGAAATTAGAGTAAAATATTAGCGTTTTTAAACGGTTTGAAGGGAGCAGTGTATTGTTACCTTTTATCTTTTATCTTTTACTTGTTTCAGTCTCTCTACTGCAGTCATGCTCCTTGTAGATTATGCCGTCTATAATAAAAGCTAACTTCTCATATGTCACTCTTAAAATGACTGAGTGAGCAATTGGACCTGAAAGCATGGTGTTCCCAATGTGCTACAGCACCGCTCTAATGTTGTAATTGGATGCATTTATGAATAACTACCAGTCATTTGGTTCGTAGCACAGCTCAAGGGCATTGAATTGGTCTCTGGTATCATTACAATGAGTGAAGTTGTTTTCCAGTGAAGAAATGCTGTAGATTTGCAGAAAGATTCCTAAATACTGTAATTCGGGCATCTTTATCCAACAGGTTCGATTGTTGCAGACGTGTGGCCAAGGCTTCACTCTGTTGCTTAGTAAGTGTTAGATCCCGAACTAGATCATTGAGTTCAGGTTGGTTGCTGAGGTGTGAGTTCGTGTCAGATTCACCGCAGATGTGGACCCATATGACTATAAAGATATTGGATGTACTTTTATAATTTTCATAAGTTAGATTGACATCATTTCATAAATTTAGAGTTGTCAGTTTTGGCCCACTCTGTTTTCACTCAATTCCTACGTAAGTAAAATGGCAATTTACGTGCATCTGGATAGTCATAGCATGTAAGGATGGTATATTCGTAATCTACGCACAAAATACTTCTAGAAAAGGTTATTCTCGTTTCCATTATTTTTTATTGTTCCACAGCGTAATCGAGTATTCAGAAATACCCGTAATCTCATGTATATATAACTGATTGGTCTTGTGAAAAGAAATAACTTTCAGGAACGAATTAATTGTACACTACTTGTAAAAGAAAAACAAATGGAAATACGAAGAAATGTGTAATTAAATAAATAAAACTCTCAGCAGTAGCACTTTTAGTAGCAAGCGTCCCTATTCAAAGGTGTATGAATACAGGAATGTTCCTGTAAAAGCATAGAGATTATATTTAGTTGCGTTACATCCATGGGCTTTTAGGTGCATTTTGGCGAGTATTTATGTTGATGTGGGTGTCATGTTTATGCATGTTTGTACGTGTAAGCGTTTGTGTGGCTTTCTAAAAGTACGGTTAACTCTTGCTATAACAATCCACTGAGTCGATAATAAAACACTGCTAACAACAATTAGCAGAATCGCTAAGCATTATTTCGTACATTAGGCACCGTGTGAATAGCATTTTTATTCAAATATGTCAAGCATAATAGGAAGTATAATTTAATAAATTACATTAATTAATCAATATTAAATTCACATTTAATTATTGATTTGTTTGCACACTCAGCCCACGCTGCACCTCTTTAATTGCTTTTGCATATATTAATGTGGACATTCTTGGAGCACACATTATTAGTAACATAATTTTATACGTTACTATAAATGCAGTTAGAATATCTATAGAAAGTTTTGTTTACAAAATATTTGAACAAAATCATGTGCAGTGAAATAGTGGTGCGTTGCTTCATGCAAGTAGAATGATGATTTTAGAAGTCTTCATATCGCTCGAGAAGCCAAACAGGATAGGTCATATGTTTGCAGATAAATAACAAATATTTCAAACTCTACAAAACTTTAACATATGTTGAGACACTAGACACATTTGATTTGTAATGGCATCATATTATATAATGGTGATGATGATGATATTGACTACGGCGATAACGATAATAATAATAATAATAATAATAATAATAATAATAATAATAATAATAATAATAATAATAATAATATGACAAATACAAACAAGAAATCATACTGCCTAACAAATACGAAGAAGAAGAAGAAGAAAAAACAAAAGCTATAAAACAAATGAAATCCAAATTAAAAC
>NC_068983.1:127225196-127226036 GCF_001194135.2 Octopus bimaculoides | reverse complement strand
AAGTAACTGTAGAATATGTGGAGATGGACAACAAACAATAAATCATATTATCTCTGGCTGCCCAGTCCTGGCTAAGAAGGAATATATTCACAGACACGACAAAGCTGGGACCTATATACACTGGAAGCTATGCCAACACTATGGAATAACAACAGAAAAAAGATGGTATAAACACACGCCAGAAAAGGTCACAGAAAACAAGAAAGCAACCATACTCTGGGATATGCCAATACACACAGATAGAGAAATTAAGGCAAATAGACAAGATATAGTTGTCAAAAATCATGAAGAAAAAAAATGCTTTCTAATTGATGTATCAATACCAGCAGATGACAACCTTTCCTTAAAAGAAATGGACAAACTTTCAAAATACAAAGACCTGATGTTGGAGGCCGCAGTAGCGGTGGCGATACTGTTTGTGCTTTTGCTGATGCTGCTGCGGCTGCTGTTACTACCACCACTATTATAACTTTTAGTAGTAGTAGAATGGAGTACAAAGAAGAAGGGAAGAAGAAGAAGGAGGAGGAGGAGCAGAAGAAGAAGAAGAAGAAGAAGAAGAAGAAGAAGAAGAAGAAGAAGAAGAAGAAGAAGAAGAAGAAGAAGAAGAAGAAGAAGAAGAAAAAAAGAAGAAGAAGAATCTTAATAAGATTCATCAGGTTGAAGGAAATGCGCCAACGGCTGCTGCAAAGAAAATAACATTAATTGCAAAGACAAAAGCACATGAAATTTTAGCTAGTAGATGGGTAGAGAAACCTCTGCATGCTAAACACACGGATCAATGGTTACGAATGTGGCACTGTCATATACTCTGCAGACTCAAGGGCCACAGAAATGTTTTGT